>NW_020954579.1:29076972-29096348 GCF_900497805.2 Vombatus ursinus | reverse complement strand
TTCCAAATGAATCTTGTTATTATTTTTTCTAACTCCATAAAATAATTTTTGGTAGTTTGTTATGGCATTGAATAAGTAAAATTAGCTTAGGTAGAAATGTCATTTTTATTATATTAGCTCGGCCTACCCATGAGCAACTGATGTTTTTCTGGTTATTTAGGTCTGACTTTATTTGTGTGAAAAGTGTTTTATAATTATGTTCATATAGTTCCTGGGTTTGTTTTAGTAGGTAGACTCCTAAATATTTTATAATGTCTACAGTAACTTTAAATGGAATTTCTCTTTCTATCTCTTGCTGTTGGGCTTTGTTGGTAATATATAGAAATGCCGATGACTTATGTGGGTTGGAAGAAGTAGTTTCACATAGAACCAGGTGACAATACTAGAAATTGCTGATATAAAGGTACCCTGCTCTATGTTTATTGATACATATGTTAACTACTGCTTGTTTTGAGTTTGAGGAATGGTCACTGACCTGGTTTGGATTTTTCACAATGTTAGAGAGAAGTATTATATTCACACTACTAGTCAAATGCAAATTTCCAGAAACAGGTGAGCCATAATTTCACATATGTTCCTTTAGACTTTACTGAGATAAACCCCTAAGGCACACGTAGGCTGATCCTATATAGGAACTGTCCTGTGGGGTGCTTGTATGCTATGGCACAATTCTAGTATGAGTGAGATGCACATTCATCCATTAGACATGGGTGCTGCAGCTCCCTTCTGCCCATACATCCTCTACTCCACATATGGGCAGCCCCTCAGTCCTGGTATATATACATGTATATAGCCTAGATTTACTTATTTGCAAACATTGGATTCCCTCAATAGAATGAGAACTCCCTGAAGGCAGAGTTGTTGGTTTTTTAAAATTTTTACTTATATCCCCAGCACTTATTAGGTACCTGATAAAATACATGTTGATTGATTGGTGGTGGTGAGATCCAGAACATTAGTAGAACAGTGGAGAGGTTTGAGTTAAACGTCCCACACTTACCCCCCAACCCCATCCTTGCCCGACTTCAACCAGGGCTTTTGTGAGTGATGAAGCTATGGAACAGACCTTGAGCAAGTTTCATTTAACTTTGCCCCCAGGTCTGTTGATCTGGGCTGTAGGCTTTTTGGGCAAGGAAGATAGCTCTCAGTCTCTGGCAGTGAACTCTTAAGATCCTGAGAAACATTGCTTCTTTCTTTTAACCTTTTTGCCAGTAGCTTTTATCTGCTTTTATCTTCCTATGAACTGTTTTTTAACTGCCTTGGGTACTGTTTTTACCTGGGGGAATTTAAACATTTTTATTAAAAGGATTGCTTATTTGAACTCACAGGCTTTATGTGGTCTTTTGTATCAAACTTGCAACCATCACCAAGACAGATGAATTGCCATATTTATACAGCTGATCTACCAATCTAATAACCTTGTCCAAAAAAAAGGAAATGAAGTTAGTCTCGTGTGACCTGTTCTTAATGAAGCCATGTTGGCTCCTAATGGTCATTGATTCTTTTTTAGATATACACTAATCATACCTTTAAAAATAGGTCTACAAGGACTCAAAGTCAAGCTCCCTTGTCTATAGTTTGCAGACATCACTATTCCCTTTTATGAAAATTGGGGCATTTGCCCTTCTCCAATTCCTCCTGTTCTCTATAATCTTGAAAAGATCCCTGACAGAGGATCAGCAATCATATCTTCCAAGACCCTGAGATACATTTAATCTTGGTCTGCTGACCAAGTCACCAAAGGCAGCTAAGTGCTCTCTTGTTGTCTCATTACTTATCTTGTGTTTAAACTCACTATCTACCATTTTTGTTGTGTCCTTTCAAGTCCAAAGATCATTCCCCTTGTCTAAGAAAACAAGTAAAATAAGAGTTGGGCAATTCTACCTTTTCTCTGTCATCTATTATCATTGTCCCATCCTACTCGTTTTTTGATCTTCCTCTTGTCCCCAACATATGGCATCCCTAATCCAGTGGCAACTGAGAAACTCTCACAGAACCACCATGAACAACAGATACTTGTCTCTGTGTTCCCATACCACTTTCCACATGTAGTCTTATGGGCTTGGTCAAAGGTTATGTGGTTAACAGTAATAATTGCTAGCATTTATAATAAATTCAACATGATGTTTTAGAAGCCGTCTTGCTTGTCTGTATTTCCTTCTGAACTTCCTTTTCTCTTGTGCATATTAAAAATGTTTCAATTTTTGTTTCTTCTTGAGGCAAGGGGGTCAGGAAATACTAAGTATTTTTAAATCCCCATTTAACATGTATTTTTCAGAGATTACCGTACCCTTAAAGATGGAAATCTCCTCAATGACAAAGCAGAGGAGAAAGCTCTGGTCTAGCAGGTTGGGTTCTTTGGTGCGCTTGTGTCAGCATGCAAAAATTGCTTCAAGTGGAATGAAAGAGACAAGAAAGAGAATTCAGGGGGAGATGCTAGGAAAGAAAAAGAAAGAAATGAGATGTGAAGAGGCAATTGTACTCAGCATCTGGAGAGTTTTCTGGTGTGATTTAGGGGATGGGAGATGGATTCAATTTGAGTGGAAAGATGAAAGGGAGGAATGTGTGGAACATGGCCATGGTATCCCTGAACCCAGCAGTTCCAATGGAGCTGAAGCATAGAGTCCCCCAGATTGGTGCAAAGAGATTTCAGGGAGTCTTAACTTGTTAGCCCCCATGCTCCTCCCCCAAATTCCCAGAGAATTCCATGAAGTATGCAGAACTGAATCTTAAGTCTTTTACCGCTGGGGCTGTGGTAACACTAAGATAACACTGTCCATCTCCTGTGGGGGTGGGGGGCAAGGGTGGCGATAGTGGGAAAAATGTTAAAGGGGCTGGTCTCTGTGGGGAAAGGGCAAAGATACCTAATGATAAAACAGGAGGTGCCCCATTGACAAGGTATTATCCCTCCCTCTCCAGCACTTACCAGAAGAATGGGGGAGGGGAATGCAGTTTATCTGTAGAGTGAGGGTGTTTGATCTTCAAAGCTCCTTCCAATATTAACATTTTTTGTATTTATGTTCTAAGGTCTGTCTCAGTTTGACAGTCCATGTTTTATATTCCAAGATCCCTTCCAGTTCTGACAGAGGTTATAACCCTATGATCTGTTCTTCTTCGGCCCCGTTTCCATTTAATTTTTGTTATTGGGGCCATAGATTTTTCTCTTGAAGCTTCAGCCCCTCCACCTGCTTTTGGGACCAAACCTGTCACTGAAGCAGGCAAGATAAGAACCACTAGGACTCACGTGCTCAACACTGGGTTAGTCTTGCTGCTGGTTCCACTTTGTTCTTATTCCCCAGAGGCCTTGCATCCTAATCCAGGAACCAGGCTTTTGTTTTACCCTCACTCCATGCCTGAATCCACCTCTAGTATCACATTTTCGCCAAGACAGTAGTGCTAGGAGACAGTCTCTTTTCCCTAAGTCTTTCCAAAGACTCTCTTGCCACATTTCCCCAATCCCTTCCTGTTATCTTCTTCTTGGATTTCCTCTGGTGGTTTGCTCAGGTCCTGTGGACTGACTTGTCCAGACTATCTCACCACGGACTGAACCCAAAATGACGCTGTATATCCTAGTCCTTCTTGTAGGCCCCACCAGTGATGGGGGAGGGTGTGGTCACCAGAAGCTAGGGCCACATATTTTTGGCAGAGGGCAAAGTCAATCACTCAGCAAAAAAAGCACTGGATTGGAAACTTCTTGAGGGCAAGGGATGTACTTTATTTTATACTTGTATCTTCTTCGGCACCCAGAACTGCCTTAAACATAACAGACCTTCTATAAATATTTATCGAATAGAATTAGACTGAATAGTCTGTCTCAGTGTCCATTCCCTCCCTTCTAACCTCTTAAAGATGCGGTGAGTGACAGGTTATATTAATGCTTTATAGAGAGGCAATGTAGTATAGTGGGTGGAATATTGGACTTGGAGTCAGGAAGAGCTGAGTTTAAATCCTAGATCTGATACTTATTAGCTACTGACTATGGAAAAGTGACTGACTCAGTTTCCTCATCAATAAATGGAGATGATACTATCGATCTCATGACACTGTAAGATCAGATGAGATGTTAAATGCTTTGCACACTTGAAAGAGCTATGTAAATATTATTACTGTATAAATTTCAAGTCAGAAAATGAATGTGGTAAATGATGTCATGCTGCCTTATATAATTCACTTCTACATACTATTTTTTTCATGTTTTACAAAAGCTTATGATGCAACAACCCTGTGAAACAGGTTTGTGCTGTGGAGTTCCATACTTGATGGGTCAGGGCTATGTACCTTCCTCCATAAGTTCCAGGGGGAGTTCCAGATAAGACTATGGACAGGGAAGGAGATTTGCACAGGGTAAGCCTGTTCTTAACATCTTGGACACTATTCCCCCTTCCTTCCTCAGGTTTCCAAAATACTACAATGGGAGGGAAAATATGCAAACTCCTTCCTTGGAATCTATGGCAATAGGAAGGGATGGACACTGAGGTATAGGATGAGTCACTTGTAGACCTCTCATTCAGCTTCCCTCTTGTCCCACCTCCTGCAACTCCCATCAGTGCCCCAGCCACTTGGCCAGTTTGTATTATCTGGTGTTCATTCTCAAAAATACAAAAATGGTCCCTTCAGCACCCTTCTGACTCCATTTTTCACTTATGACCACCCAAAATGGTTATTCTACTAGTCAGGTGATTTCATCTCATTTCCTGATGCTCTTACACCTTTGTCCATGCTATAGCCTGCACCTAAGATAGAATCCCATCTCCTTTCTGTTGGTTCTCAAGAACTAAGTGGTTGAACTCAAGCTTTCAAGAACTCAATGCTTACCTCCTCAGAGAAGTCTCACCTAACTAACCCTGTTCTGCCCTGATGATATTTTTATTCTATGCCCCTTTATGAACAAGGGGAAGGGAGAGAAAGAAGGAAAGATTGTTTGGTTTCTTGGTTTCTTCTAAGAAGTCATAGAATGCTGAGAATTAGGAAACAACTTTCTTAGTTGTCTAGCTTAACACTCTCAGAGAGGTGAGGTGACTTGTTCAGAGACACAGGTAGGTAGTAGCACAGCCTTGGGACCTGGATTCAGGTATGTGGTGTTCGCTATAATATTCTTAAACATTTGTTTCTATCTTGCTTTGTAATTGTCGTCTCATTGGACCCAATGGACTTTATCTCCTCATCTAAGGTAAAAACTCAAAGGGGAGGGCTGTCTTTTGATTATTTTTTCTCTGTATTTCTCATGTTCCCAGTAGTGTTTCATACAGTAGCTGCTTAAGAAATGTTTGTTGGGTGAATGGAGTATTCATGAGAGTAGGCCTCTGTCACTGCACTGCTTCCTTCTTTGTGTTCAATGAGACCACGTTCCTGAAGGGTTCTAGCTCTCCAAGTCTCCACTACATTATTTGATCCTGACAATCTTTGATCCCCCTTGGGAGCTTCGCAGTTGGTGGGAAGCCCATCTTCATCACTCTCAGAATTGACTAGGCTTCAGGTCATTTCCCTCTTCTGAACTTGGCTTCCATCTCATTCTGTGCCAGCCTCTGGAGGAAAGTGACTTCCATCTACTGTGCCAGCCTCCTGAGAGAAATGTTGAGGATAATTGGCCAGGTACAACTTCCTACCATCTGGGTCCAGACTTCTATCTCCTACCATGTGGGAAACTAACTTCCATCCCCTGCTGCATATCTGCAGTATGTCTTTCATCTTCTACTGCACCATCCCCTACCTGATTTCCAGCTTCCAGAAGGAAGGAGTGGAGAAATGGGAGCCTTCCATCTAACAATGGGTCTTCCATTCTGTGCTGCCCATGTCTTTTCTCTGATCTCCAGTCTCTTGCTGGGAAGAGGTGAGGAATCCCTCACTTAATGTTTAGCATACTCATACTTGGTCATATCCTACACATTCCAGTGATTCTGAACTCCTGTAGGTCATCACCCAAACTCCACTGCCCATCCTCCATTACTCAATTCCTTATTCACATCCCTCTCAACCCACCTTACCCAAAGTTCTAACCAAATACTACCTGCCCCTTTCACTGTGCTCTCTGGAATGCCTGCTCCACAGGCAACAAATTTGTTTTCATCTTAAGTCTTTTTCTTTCCTACTCCTTCCATCTTATGCCTATAACTGAGATCTAGTTACCCCTAAAAACCACATAACCACAGCCTCCCTGACCATTCTTTCCAGTACTGGCTGCATTTTCAGTCATTCTCTTCAGCTCACTGGTAAAAGTGGGGGAGTTGGAATATTTCTTGCTCCTCATTGCCACTTCTCCCCCCTCACCATCACCAGCACTCTGTTCGAGGGCCATACAATCCACATCTTTCACCTAATCAAAATTAGGCTGGTTGTTTACAGACCCTCAGGACCCTCCCCTTTCTTCCTCACCAGTTCAGCACCTGGTTCACAACCTTTCCTCTCCAACTCCCACCCTCACATTAGGGGACTTCATCATACTTACTGATACTCCCACAAATACTCTTACCTCCTAGTTCCTCAACCTACTCACTTACCATGACCTCAGCAACATATAAAGATGGTCATACATACTCTTGATCTTTCCACACCTACTAATGTACCACCTCCATGTTCAAGAACTCTAAAATTCCCTTATATGATCACAATCTATTGGCTTTCTACTTTTCTCTCTGCTTTCCCATCCCAAAATCCCACTGTGACTTACAATTTCTTGACCCCTCAGTCCTCTCCCAGTCCACCACCCTCACACTAGCCACACACTCTCCTTTCACCATTTTGATCCCTAGTAAACCAGCTCAACTCTACACTATCCTGTTGAGTCCCTGCCCCCTTTATATTGCCAGTTGTGCCCTGATGAACCTCAGCCTCGGATCACTTCCACCATTTGTTGCCTTTGCTACTACACATATACTGCTGAACAAAAATGGAGAACATCACCCAGCTGCTGATTGGGCCCACTACAAATCTGTTACATAATCTCAATTAGGCCCTCAATTCCCAGCTAGGAAATCCTACATTTCTCTTTTCAACTCATTATCCCATTCCAGAGAGGCCCTTCCAAACCTTCTATGTCTCTCCTCTCTCCACCCTCTCAGCTGAGAATCTTGCCTCATATTTTCCTGAAAAAATTGAGGCCATTTACTATGGGCTCCCTCATCTTACATCAATTTCTGATGTCTTCTGTCACCATTTCCTCCTTCACCTATCTCATTTGAAGAGATTTCCCTAGTCTTTGCCAAGGCAAACTCCTCTATTTGTACAAGCAATCCCATTTCATTTTGTCTCCTTCAGAAGATTTCCCCATCATTCTCACTTATCTTCTAACTCTGTCTAGTGGCTCCTTCTGTACCACCTACAAATATGCCTACGTCTCCCCTACCCTCAAAAAATGACTTGATCCCTCCATCCCTATTGTTGTCCCACATCTCCTCAGCTTTTTGTAATTAAATTCCTTGAGAAAGCCATCTACAATAGGTGCCTCTACTTCTCCTCCTCTCTACAGTTTGGCTTCTGAACTAAATTCAACTAAAACTGCTGTGTCTGGTTACTAATGATCTCTTGATAGCAAAACTGACCTTCTCTCTATCCTCATTTTTCTTGCAGGCTAAGATGAGGAAAGGAAGAAAGCTTGTCTAGTGTAGGAGTGATGATCTAGGAAAGAACCAAAGGGTCAAAGAATTGGAGGTCATGGTATAGAAGAAGAGTAGGTTTTGGTATGGGAATCCTGTATCTCTTCAGCCTTTTGACACTGTTGATCACCTTCTCCTTGATACTCTCTCCTCCCAGGTTTTTGAGACCCCCTTCATTCCTTGTTCTCCTATGTTACCACTCCTTGCTAGAATCTATCCAGGTGACACCCCCTAAAGGTGGGTGGGATGTCCCATGGGCTCCCTTCTTTTCTCTCTCAGTACTCCTTTTGGTGACCTCATCAGCTCCCATAGATTTAATTATCATATTTATGCTGATGATTCTCAAATCTGCTTATCCAGTCTTAACCCTTTTGCTGACCACCAGTCTCACACCTCCAACTGCCTTTCAGACATCTTGAACTGGATGTGCAATAGACACTTAAAAACTCAACCTATCCAAAACTGAACTCATCTTTTCCCCTAAAATCTGTCCTCTTCCAAACTTCCCCATTACTGTTGAAGGTACCATCAACCTCCCACTTTCCCATGTCATCACTGATTGGACACAGAGGGATGAGAAATCTGTTGCCAAGCAAGGCCTGTCGATTTCACCTTTTTCTTTTGAATATGCTCTCTTCTCTCCTGATGCTGCCACCACTCTGGTATAGGTCTTCTTCTTCTTACACTTGGACTATTGCAGCAGTCTGGTGGCAAGTCTGACTGCCTCAAGTTTCTCCCTACTCCGATCCATACTCCATTCAGTTACCAGTGATTTTCCTAAAGTGCTGGTCTGACCTTATCACCTCCTTACTTAATATTAAAATTCCAGCAGCTCCCTAGGATATAGGATCAAACACAAAATCCTTTTTAATATTCAAAGCCCTTCATATCCTCTCTTTCTCCTCTCTCCAATATGTTCTGCAATACAATAATGGTCCTCCATGTAGTTCCTAGAGCAAGACACCATCTCTTAGCTCCAGGCATTTTCACTGACTCTCCCCATGTCTGGAATACTCTCTCATTTCCACCTTCTGGCTTCCCTTAAGTTTCAGCTAAAATTCCACCTATTAGAGAAATCCTGATACCTTATAATATTTTAAAAATTATTTATCCTTTATATAACTTGATTTACCCACCCTCTTTCTTCCAGGCCAGGGAATCAGAGAGGAAACCACTGCTAATGCTGCATCCTGCCTACAGGTTCCCAGGCAGAGCATCACAGAGGAATGGAGAGAAAACAGACAGGAGTCAAGCCAGAGATCCCATGTGGTTTAATATCAGGAGGACTATGGGGTGGGGAGCAGGACAATCTCAAGAGTAACACTTTCACCAAGTGGGTGTAAGAATGAAACAGGATCCAGACATGATTCTTTACATTGACAATTACATTGAAATTTTCAAAATTCAAGCAGCAGTTTGAATTAAATGTGTCGCCTTAAAAAAACAACAACAAAAGACAAAAAACAGAAACAAACAAAAACAAACAGTGCCCCAGCCACGATCCACAGAGGGGTGGTGCTAGCAGCCAGGTACCGGCTCAGAACCAGCCTCCAAGGAGGCCCCCCCTGCCAGCTCAATGACTTGACAGAAGAAATACGAAGGGGGTCCCTGTGGGGGAGGTGGTAAGATCCTGGCTCCTGTCCCAATAGCCTCTGTATCATAAATGCAGCTGGGAATCACTTGTCCATTGCCCTAAAGGCCCATATAGCACACCAGCACATGGTGGCAGGGAGACTCTTGCTAGGTCCCAGGGGGGATAAAATGTCTCTTTTCCTCCTCTTTTTGGAATCAAGTCCTTACACGGGCTCTTCCATTGTGGCTGGCCTTCCAGTGAAGCTCACTCCTTTGCTCCTGAAATCATTCCAGGCTGACCATTCCTTTGGTGGGGTTCTCCCCCCAACCCCTTTTTTTCTCTGTTCCTTCAAGCTGCTTCAGGAGAGGGCAGGAGGAACAGGGGGGACAGGCCACACTCCCACCCCACTACTCTCTCCCCTTCCTGCAGATGAGAGAAGGGAGAACGGGAAGCTTCACTTCTTCACTATCAGGCTGAGATGGATAACTACGGTAAAAGCAAAACAAAGGTGTTCCAGACAAAATAAAACACGGAAAGGAACAACCAGAGAACTCTGGATTAAAAAAAAAAATCTGCCAAGGGGCATTTCTTCTAGTCTTTTCACAAATGGTAGAGGAATACTCTGGAACCTTTTTTGCTGATGATGCAATAAATACAAAGTTTCAAATGAAAAATGAAAACACAACAAAAAACACCACATGGTTATGAAAAAGGTTCAGCCCCATCCATCTTGCTGGCCACTGGCTGATTCTTCACAGATCAAAAACAGAAATCTCCAAATCAGCCTGGACCCTGGCATCCTGGTCTCGGTGCCTGGCTAGGTGCAAATGGCCTTTAGTTTTTGCATGAGAAACATGGTAAGGGATGATCACAGACAATAATGACCTTGAACAAATTTTACTCCTACCTGGGAGACTGTGGGCAGGGGAAGGGGTGAGGGATAAGTGTGTGCGCGCACATGTGTGTTCCAAAAGTGCCAGAGGAGGATGGCCTGGGTACCAACTGGAACAGACAAAGGGGGAGGGCAATAGGAAGGGGTACCACCAGGAGGACTCTCCTTCAGACCCGGCTTAGATGCAGAATTGTATTAATGGGGTATCTCCTTAGGGTGGGAGGTGGAGAGTGGTGTGAGCTGGGGGAAGAGGAGGTATGGGAGGGAATGTCTTAATGACAAGAAAAGTCATCGTAATTCTGTCTCCTGCCAGTGACAGGAGATGTAGCCATGGCTGTGGGAAGGAACCAAGGGATGGGGAAGAGCTAGCCCTCTCGTACGCTGACTCGAGGCTCTGCTAGCGAACTGTGGATGATGCCAATGATGGACTCCAGGCCGTCGCCCTCCAACAATGTACGGTGATCACCTTCAATGACATGGACAGACACCTTCCCATCACAGACCTAGAAGAAAAAGCCAACGAGTTGGTTAAGCCTTCAGCACCCCAGCACCCCACCACCTCCAACGAGACAGGTTCCTTGTAACCTCCTTGCTCACTGCAGAATGGAAAAGGGAAATGAGGTTTCTCCTGAGAAGCCAGAGGATGCTGAGAGCTAGGAGGGACCTTCAAAGTCATCTAGTCTGACCCCTCAGAGAGGTGAGGAGACATGTCTAGGGACATATGGCCTTGGGATTAGAACTCAGGTCTCTTAGCTCTCAGGCCAGTGGTCTTTCCATATCATATTGCTGAAAGCTTTTAGGAGGGAAATTTTATCAAAACCACTGTCTCATAGGATTCTAGTAGTAGTATCACTGTGGGCAAATGAGGGAGTAAGCCTCAGTGTTTTGGTCCTGGGTCAGGCTGAGAGACCTGAAGAAGAGCCCATGTAGGAACTGGGGAGAGTTCAGTTCAATTTCCCCCAGGTGAAGGATATGCCACATATGCTTCTGGTGCAGGGGGATCCTCGGGGCAGGATTTGGGAGAGTGTGGTCCTGAAGAGCATACAGAAGGCCTTACCTCAGACAGGTTGTAGTCCTTGCCCAGACCCTCGCCATATGTGTTGCTGGTTTTGGCCCTTAACAGGGTCACGTTGCCATGATACTTGATTTTGGGTATATATTGCTCCACAGCTCTCAGCTTGTGGTAGAAGGAAAACGCAGCGAAGCTGAGCTCTGCACGGCTGATATGCCTGTGGTTCTGGGTTATCAGGTCCACTGTGGCGGAGACCCGGGCTTCTAGATCCTTCAGGGGCAGGAGCACCTCCAGTACCTGCAGGGGGAAGGGAGGCCAGGGAGAAGGGAATAGGGTTAGCAAACTCCAGGACCCACACTATTGGAAGTCTGATCATTCTTTCCCTTGTCTGAAGCTCTGCTAACATGGACATACTTTTTTTCCTTATAAACTTAAAAGTCAGCAGGAAATAGCACAACTGGAAGGGACCGTGGGGATCATTTAGTCCAACCTTCTCATTTAAGAAAAGGAGGAAACCCAAGAAGGAAAACTGACTTTCTTAAAGTCACACTGGGCAGTAATGGTCAAGCCTGGACCAGAACCCAGGTCTGTGGATGCTCAAGCTTGGCTTTCCCTCTGAATGTCAGAGGAATTGTAAATTAAGATCAGCGGGATGGGCATATTATTTAAGCCCCTTTTAACCCACTGAGGTGGGGGCTGTGGCAGGATACAATAATGAACAAGACTTAATCCCTGCTTTCAAACAGGCCAACTTTCAGGAGGCAGAGATGGAAGTGGGAGGAGATTCTGGGTGGAAAGAATAGGATAAATGAGGGGAGACAGCCTGGACCCATGATTTCTTTAGCACAGGGAACTCCCTGATGAGGAAATTCTCTCTATCAGTGCAGGTTGGCACCTTCTTTGTGACTCTGTCTCAAAGTTGTCTAGAGCACCGAGAGGTATTTTGTCCAGCGTCGTAGGGAGGGTGTGGATCATGAACCCAGGTCTTCCTGGCTTCAAGGCCAGCTTTTTCACTACCAGTCCCCCATAGTATAAGCAAAGAAGTACAATTTAGGGAGGAGGGATGAATCCAGTTTGGCTGAAACCCAAGGATACATCTTAGGAAAAAGTGGGAAATAAGACTGGAAAGCCCCTTGTAGAGTGGGTACTGGGCGAATGAAGAGGGAGGGAGAGGGGAATGAAGAGAAAGAGAAAAGAAAGGAGGGAGAGAGGGATGGAGAGAGAGATGGATAGAAGGAAGAAGGGAGGGAGAAAGGAAGGGAGGCACAGAAGGATGGACAGAGGGAGGGAGGAAGGAAGAGAGGGAAGTAAGGAGGAAGTGAAGGGAGAAAGGGAAGGAGGGAGGGGAGGGGAGGAAGAGAAGAAAGGAGGTAAGGAAGGATGACTTCATGGCAGAGAGGACCAGAAGGAAGGTGGTGGTGGGGATCGGGGGAGGGGGCTGAGAGAAATTACCTTGTTGTACTCAGCGTCTGTGAACTGCTGGACAAAGGCACACATCGCTTCTGTCTCTGCTTCTGCTTCACAGCCCGGGGTCAGCTTGGCTCGATAGCTCTGAAAAGGAGAGGTGAAAGTAGTCACTGAGGCCGAACAAAGCCAGAATCCAGGCTAAGTGACCAGAGGCACCTGCCACAGGGGACCGTCTCATTGCTTTACAGTCAGTGTTCCTGAGAGGTAGGTAGGGGTGAATGGTTTCGTCCTTATTTTCTAGGAGCTGATGTTCAGAGGCTAACTGGCTAGTCAAGAATGGGGCTGGAACTGGAAACATATTTTGACTCCAAGGATAACAATTATTTCCCTGTCTGCCATGTTTCCTACCTGTCTCTATACATACATCCCCATATTATGGCAGAGGAGTTCTACTTTGATACTTCCTCATGGTGAGTTGTGGCGATAACTAAATTCTTAAAGACAACAGAGCCTGAGCTCTGGTACATCACAAGGCCTTGTGACGTCTATGTCTGTGGCCCGAGGACCTGGCTAACTAAGTTTGTGGCGAGTACATCACCAGAAGGTCAGCTTCGAGCCATAGTCACTCCTAAAACCATCCACTGAGGTGTGGAAGAGTTGCAAACAAGGTTGGTGGAAGTAGCCACCAAACTGCTGAAAACATAGCTGTTCTGAAGTCCTGAGGGGCACAGAGTTTCCTGTTGTTACCCTAACATTTAGTCATTGGATTGTTTGGGGCTTTTCCTTGGTTATGGGTCAGGGCCTCTACTTGTCTGCATCTAGGCTGGTTGGAAGGCCGGTCTCTGGAAATGCCCCTTATACCCCATTGTCCTTACTTGTGTGTAGGCTAAAACATAGGCATGAGACCCGTCAAACAGGAAAAGGCTGTTGTTTGAGTGGGATGGGTTTTGCTGGGCTTGCAGCTGAGAGCACATTTCAAAGGCCACGCAAGCTCCATAGGAGTAGCCGGCGATGCGGTATGGCCCCTCGGGCTGGACCTGCTTGATACAGTCAATATAGTAGGAAGCCAGACTCTGGATGCTGTCCAGGGGAGCAGCTAGAAAAGGGAGGCAGAGAAAACGTAATGAGAAGTTGGTATGTTGTAAGAGATTTAGGTCAGAGCTCAGGAAGGCCTTCCCAACATTTCTGAGGTTATGGGGTCCAAGAGAGTAGTAGGGTTTATAAGTAGAGTTACGCAAAGACCCTGCAATAGCCTGACCAGCAGGAAACAGTTATGGAATGTGGACCCCATTCAATCGTCCACCATTGGAGAGGAGCTGTCTCTGGAAGCGAGCTGCCTTATGGATGCCATCTACCAGCTAGAGTAGTGTGGGTGGTGGGTTACCTTTGGTGCACTGCAGGCCGTAGGTAGGGATGCTGAGTTTGGCAGCGAGGCTGTGGAACACGGTGATTGAGCCCTCGATGGGGTGGACTAGGAAGAGGGGTCGCTCTGTGCTCTGCACGGCATTGAGCAGAGTGATTGTTGGCCCTTCGGGGTTTACCAGCAGGTTCCCCAGATTCAGTTTGGCTTCTCGGAAAGGGCTGCTGTCTTTGGCTGGGGGAGATTCCGATTCTTGAAGAGGAGAAAGTACAGATACCTCTCTTTACCACCCGTGTGATCTTTGGTGGGCCATTTAACCTCGGTTTCCCCATTTGTAAAATGATGATCTCTTAAGATCTCTTTTAGTTCTAAATTCTATGATCTTTAGAGCACAGAACATCTCACTCAACATGTCTCCTCAGCAGAGTTAAAGTAGGACCCTGCAATTCTAGCCCAATGGATGTAGAGGAGATGTGGAGGTCTTGACTTCCAACTCCCATGCCCATCTCCCTGGGGGAGGGGCTCACTTTCCTGACTAATTCTGGACAATCCCTAAGCATCCATCTATCTATCTTTCAATCAATCAACAAGTATTTATTAAATGCCTATGTGCCAGGCAGGGCAGCTAGGTGGCACAGTGGAAATAGTGCTGGGCCTGAAGTCAGGAAGACTCATCTTCCTGAGCTCAAATCAAAGTGCCTCAGGTACTTAGTAGCTGTGTGACCCTGGGCAAGTCACTTAACCCTGCTTGCTTCAATTTTCTCATCTGTAAAATGAACTGGAGAAGGAAATGGCAAACTGCTCCAGGATCTTTGCCAAGAAAACCCCAAGTGGCGTCACAGAGAATCAGACCCAACTGAAAAACAACTTAACAACAATAACAACAACAAAGTGTGCAAGTTACTGTGCTAGGAAATGAGGAATTTCAAAAATCAAATGAGATTTTGCTCTCAGGGAGCTTACATTCTATTGGGACTGTGAAGTATGCAAAGTAAACATACAAAAGTAAAAATGGAAAGCAAGCACTATCAGCTGGGGGTCGGGAGAATCAGGAAAGGCTTCATGTAGAAGATGGCACCTGAGCTGAGTGTTCTATAAAGATAGTTGTGTTTCCCTTAATGGAGGTGAATTTGTGTTGGTAGATGGAAACTCTCCCACCTGGCCCCCCTTGTGGCTACCTCCACATAACCCCAATCAGAGTTAGTGGGAGTGAATCTACAGCATTGGAACAGGTGTTAACTGAGTCACATATGAATCGAGGCCACATCCTTGGCTTCATTTACACCATTTGGAAACCAAATGAGCTACTCAGAGAACAGGGGAAAATGACTATCATCTTGGGATTGCTCTTCTAGAAACTGAAGGGAAGAAGTTCTCCTTCAAAAATCTACAAATTCCTTACTGGGTACTGGCCCTTTGATGGTCCTGGGAACCCCCAAGCTCATGCCTCCCTCTTCCATATGGACTCACCTTCTTCTGTTCCAGCCTGGGATGAGAGCTCTTTTAGCTTCTTGATGGTGAGCTGCCGGATCTCCCTCATGGACATGACTATGTCGTACTCCCGCTCCAGGGTCTGCCTCACCTCTACCCCCATCAGGGAGTCCAGGCCCAGGTCAGCCAGGGTATTATCTGGGTTCAATGTGCTTACATCTCGGATGCCTGGAGAGAGACGCTTTCATATTAATGGTGAGGCAGACACTCCTGGAGCTGGGGAGACCAGGCAAAAGCCTACCTGGGTTCTACAGTCCCTCTGCTCCTGAAGATTAGGTGGAAGGCAAGATGCTGCCCCGGACTGGCGTGGGGCGCACCTCGTATGGGTTAAACATACTGACTTTGCTATCTTAAGAGGTTCTATAGGCTAAAAATACAAATTGGATTCAGGAAGTTACGGATGTTCATAGGAACATTCAAAGCTGAAAGGATGCCCTTAGAGCCACCCCACCTTCTGAGACAATGCCCAGGTGGAAGATCTGCCTGGATGGCCCTGACTAGGTAGGTCCTTAGGATGGGGGCCATTAGACAAGGCTCATCATGGCTCACCTAGGATGTGTACCACTGCTTTCACTAGGTCCTTCTGGCCATCTCCATCACCATGGGACACCACCTTCTTCTCAGCCAACACAAAGCTGCTCATGACAGGGTGGTTCTGGTTAAGGAAGAGGTCCAAGACTTCCAAGCAGGAGGAGATGCGCTGGGGCAGGGTCCCACCAATCACAGTGTCATTAGTGCCCGTGGCTTCCAGGACAATGCCCACATCACCAATGGCTCCCCACTGTACAGCAAGACCTGGTGAAGAAAGGGGGACATTTCCAGTGAGGAAATGAATGGAAATGAAATGGAATGAACATTTCCATGTTCATGTGAGCACAGAAGTTACGACAGGGGGTTCTCTCATTGGGTAGGAATGGGCTCCCTGAGAAGACATGTGCCTATTTAAGGGAAAAAGTGGTCCAAGCTCCCAGGCATCCATCCCATGGATGTGCTTAGTGGTAGCAGGTTGGAGGGGGCCTATGTATATGTCCTCTTTCTGCTCTGGGTTACCTGGAAGGCCATCATGCTTTCTCTTCTCACAGATACGCTCCATGGTGGAGTTGGCAAAGCCATAGTTACTCTGCCCAGCATTGCCTCGCCCGCAGCTCACCGATGAGAAGGCCACAAAGTAATCCAGTTCCGGGCATTTTTCCCTTGACACTCTAAAGGAGCAACCCAAGAACATGACTCATCACTTGCTATTCCCCTCCACAGAACCCTAACCCCTGGATGGTTTGGGGAAGGCATTTTATTTCTAGCTTCCCAACTCCTATCTGCAACTGGGTATCAGCACTCTGGACCCGCTCTCCACCATCAAAAGTAATGTTTTCAAAGAACATGTGCTCATTTTAATAAGACTAAGCAAACATAATTAGGAAGGCAGATTTGAAAACCAAATAAGATCACCCTGTAACACGCTCCAAAACCAACCAGGAAGATTTTTTTTTGGATGGCACAGCCCCTTTCTATTGGTGTGGATAATCAAAGAGCTGCCTAGCTACTATAGATTTAGAAGATGTGCTATAGATAGAACAGGAGCATATAGGTCATTAGGTTCCCATGGAAACCCATACCTTATATCCCACTTCATCATGAAAATCTCCATAGAGGATTAGCCTCGGCATAGAGTAGGCATTCAGTAAAACGTTTACTTATTAAACCACTAAGCCAGAAGGACCAATGACGAAGGTGGCTTGCTGGATTCTTTTACAAAGCCTTCTTCACTCCCTTCCCCTCTATACCTAATTCTATGCCACAACCCTTGGCTGATAAGCATCACTCTCTCCTCAGTCCTTTGGCTATACACTTTTTTTTGGCTTGCTCCTCTGTCCTACTGTCAAATGAACCTCTCTGTTCTTCCTTATGTGCTGCTGAATAGGACTAGAGGTCTTGCCAAACTGACTGGATCTGCTACAGATTTATGTTACTTATATTACCTAATCTCAATTTGGCCCTCACTGCAGCAAGGCCATCCTTTTACGCCTCTCTAATTGATTCTCTATCCTACTCACCACAAAGGTTACTTAATTTAAACCTTCTCTTCTCTCCTCAAGACTCCCACATACCTCACACTATACCAACAAAATCCAGGCCATTTGCCATGAGTTTCATCTTCTCCCCTCCTCCTCAGCATAACTCCTTGATACTACCCCCTACTATCTCTTCCTTCCTTTACTCCAGTCTCTGATGAAGAGATGGCTTTTTTCCTAGTCAAGGCCAGCTCTTCTACAAGCATCCTCAAACTCATTCCTCCTTTCTTCTTCAGCTGACTGGTCCCACTATCACTCTTCCACTCTATAATTTTAAATTTCTCCCCAGTTACTGCTTCTTTTCCTGTTGCCTACATATACTTCAGGCCTCCTCTATCTTTAAAAAAGCCTCACTACATCCAACCATTCCTGTTCTTCTCCCTTTATACAGTTTTTGCAAGGCGTTGGGCTATGAAACTGATTGTTTTTAAGTCTCCTCTGTTTTTAAGTCTCCTCTTACTCTCTTCTAAATACTCTGTAATTTGGCTTCTGACCTTATCTCTCAAATGAAACCACTCTCTCAAGAGTTAACAGCGATTTCTTAATTGCACATCACATTCTCTAACTAGGGAGGTCCCTCCAGCGTTCTGTCCTGGCCTTTTTGTCTTTTATTTCTATGCTGTTATGTGGTGACCCCATCAGCTCAATTGCACAGTGCCTATCACAGAAGAGGAACTTAATAAATGCTTGATTGACTGTTGAATTGAAATGAGGCTGTGATGTCAGAGGTGGGCAAAAAAGAGGATTTAAGTCGCAGCATTTCGGATCCCCTTGTCCACCGGTCCTTTTACCTGTCCAAGTTAATTGTGCCGTTGTACTTGGGCCTGTTGACATCCTGGAATAATTCTGGGGTTTGGTTTTCCAACATGGCATCTCTCAGGACCTGAGTAGGAGGAGAAGAGGTCCTCAGTGGTCTCGTCAGGGGGAAACTGGACCAGGGCTTCCCCAGGGTATCTTTGCTCTCTCCCTTGCAGAAACAAAGGTATGATTCTTCTCTATCTTGACCCCTCCACCCTGCCTTGGTCCAGGGGTCCCAATTCTTTCATTCTTAATCCCTTGAAGGCATGTTCCCCTCAGAGAAGACAAATTCCCAAGCAGGAATCAGGAAATAGATGTGGGACACTCTTGAAATTATTCAGGTTAAACAGGAGACGACTCCTCTGCCAGGGGTCTGGTTTCAGCGACAGTCCTGGATCACGTTATCTGCAGAGAGCAACCTTCCAAGGCACCTGTGCTATATCATCTCACCTCCACCCACTCTGCAGCCCTTGCCTGGGCCAGAGCCTCCACTCACCATAGCCAGGTTGAAAATGCCCCCAACAGGCCCAAGCTGGGTGGCTTCTGCTATCAACTGCTGGGCTCCCTCGAGTGTGCTCGCATTACTTGTGGACACAAGGACCTGAATGCCTTCCTGCTGCCACTCTTGAATCCGCTTGGCTTGATACCCTGTCGAAACAATGGATCCTGGCCACGGTGGTCCTGCCTCCATCTTCCCAGGTGGGCAAGTACACTGCAAAGATAGCTGAGAGGTCCTGATACCCACCAGCCTTGGATCTAAACTGGACTGTCCTCGTGGTCTGGTTCTAGCTCTAAGCAAGCAGGTGATCATAAGCGAATTATTTTACCTCTCAGAGTCTAGATCTATAAAATGCATGAGGTTAGGTGGTCTCTAAGATCTCCATCTACTATATTCTATGATAAGAAATGAGTTAACAGATGTAGGACATGTGATACTATGATAAGATCCTATGATAAGAAATGAGATGATAGCTGGAAAGGCACTTTAAAACCTCAGAAGTTCTATGCAAATGAGAATGATTATTATTATTAAGCAAGAACAATGCATCATTGTTTGCAGTGTATCTGCCTCTCCCCTAGCAAAGGAAACATTAATTTCCCCTCTTCTGAATTCCCACCCACCTGACTAATCTTTTTCTTTCCCCAGATTTCAGATCTTGGGGTGGAGGGGTCTGACAGGAC
>NW_020954579.1:29020650-29076924 GCF_900497805.2 Vombatus ursinus | reverse complement strand
ACACACACACACACACACACTTCCACATACCTGTCCGAATGCCTGAACGTGATGTCAGAACAAGTTTCTCAGCCCCTCGAAGAATGAGCCATTGAGCTAATTCAAGCCCAAAGCCACCAAGTCCTCCTGTGATGATGTAGGACTTATAGTTGGGGCAAAATGTCTTGGAAATGGCCGAGATCAGATTGGGCTTTGCCCCTTTCATCACAGCTTGCTTCTCTTCTTCTTGGACCTGTTCCCCCCGCCACACACACACATACACTGTAGGAGGTGGATTGTTCACTCTTTTTTAGCCTCCCCTCCACCACTCTCTGTCCCACAACTATGGCCCCAGAGCTGAGGATTCTGAGCAGTTACACCTTTCAGCAGGCAGAGACCCCAAGACTGAGCTTTTTATACAAGTCAAAGGAAAGTGCAGTAATGAGCCCCAGGAGGAGTGCTGAGAGCTATTAGAATTGCCTTCCTCAAGAAAATGAATGGTCAGGAAATTACTGGGTCTACATTTTAACAGGAAGGATTCAGCTAAGACCTGATGTTGAACTTCTTGACTGGAAGCCTGGAATGGATTTATGGGATTTTTCCCTGGAAAGCTTGAGAAATAGGGGAGATGCCAAGTGGCAATAGAACCAGTTGGCACCTCAGTCTCCTTTTGGCCTGAGAAGACTATGCAAGGATGCTCTCCCTTTCTCAATGAGTTAGCCCCTAAGACAGTTACTCTCCTGGAATACCCTGGACATTGTCCTTTCCTATGGAGGAGCTCCCACCAGTTCCTTTACCTTGATGACTACTTTGCCAATGTGTTTCCCTTGGGCCATGTAGCGGAAGGCATCTTCGACCTGCTCCCTTCCAAAGACGGTGCACTTTAGGGGCTGGACCACGCCACTCTGGATGCCTGCCTTCAGCAGTTCTGCTACCTGCTTCCAGTCATCATTTCCTTCTTCAAAGAGGGCATCCAGCAGGATCCCATGGAAGGCCACATTCTTTAGGAAGACAGCCATTCCTGGGGGTGGGGGGGAAGGAGGGAGAAGCATGTGAGAGTCATCTCATCCTCATGTCACCTGCCATAAAGGCAGAGAAATGGTGATGGGTGATGGTAGCACCCTCCCCCTCAGGTTCAATGGGGACCAAGTCTAGGCCCTGCTGTGACACTCCCACCTTGTTATCCCCTCACTTCACCAAGGGGAAATGTCTTTGGAGCCTGCACCCTTGTAGCCTACAGCTTACCTAGGGCATGGTTGTTTGACAGATCAAATTTTCCAATTTCTAGGAAGCGACCATGCTGAGCCAAACACCGAACACTGGCCTGTAGCTTCTCCTCCGCCAGAGAATTCAGGACGAGGTCTACTCCTGGAATGGGGGAAGAGATTCTAGCATCAGCCTCTGGTCCTGACCCACCACAGGCTGTCCAGTCCTTCTAATCCCCTGAAACCTCTCTCTGGGTCTCAGTATACCCAGCTGTAAAAGAAGGGGCTCATGCTAGGCAGTGTCTCAACTAGCTGATGGCTTCTGACTGCCCATCTTAGGAAGAAGAAAGTGCCCTTCTCTTAAGAAATCATACTTCACAGGATAGCTGAGGTTTTCTCCCACTTTGTTCCACATTTTGTGGGCATGAATCTTTCCCCAACCTTGGGGTCCTGGGCTCACCTTTTCCTCCAGTGTGTTTCAGCACATGTTGTTCAAATGATGTGTTCCGTGAATTGGCAAAACTGGTGGCATCAAGCTTGGGGAATCTGGCCTGGAGGTAGGCCCGCTTCTCAGCTGACCCTGAGGAGGCATGTCCGCTGTTCAGCCTGAGGCAGGGGATGCTGCATAGTGCATACAGTTCCTGCCCTTGAGGAGCTCAGACTCAAAGAAAGAACTTTTTAGAGAGAGGGATTTTATCCCAGAAGACTGAAGGAATCCAGGACATAGCAGGGAAGGACCTGGAACACAGCTGCTTCAAACATAAGGGCAGGTGCCAGGGTGGGGAGATGGCAATGGAGGTGCTTTCCATGATACTGACAATTCAAAGTTCTGAAACCAACACTGAGAAAAACCAGGGATTTCAGTTAGATAAGAGGGGAAAAAGACCTGGTTCTGGTTTTGGCTCCAACAGCTGACCAAGTCTGAGTCCTAGTAATACCATAGATAAAACACCCATTTCTCCTGGCCCCTCTTCAGAGGAGGGAAGGGGAAGGGGTCTTTTCTGGGGCTGACTAGCCTGCACTCGGAACCATAGCAGGCAAGTATTCAAAGAGCATTTCAAGTGGGAACAAGATGGAAAAAAACAGAGTACATGTGACAGGCATGGTAGGAGGGAAAAAGGGATAGAGAACCAGGGGCAGGGAGGGACATGGCTCTTACCCACGGTGGTAAAGACTCGGCAATTCATGCTCAGAGCAATTGCAATGGCAGCCTGGCCAACACCCCCAGAGCCAGAGTGGATGAGCACCGTCTCTCCCCTTTTTATGCCCCCACGGACCACCAGCGAGTAGTAGGCTGTGGTATAGACAACAGGCACAGACGCAGCCTGTTCCAGAGTCCTGAAGATGGGGATGCCAAAGGGAAGAAGGATCAGATGCAGAAGTGACTGCTGGGTTAGTCCCCTATGTCCCCCCCACCCCATTCCATGTTGGCCTTTTCCTTATCTGCTTTCTTGACCCCCATGAGTGGTCTCGGAAGTACTAAAGCCTACAGCAGCAGTTATTCCTCCATACCCTCTTTTGCCTTACAACACTTGTCTTCACCCTCTGCTCCAGATGAGATATCTATAAACTTGGTTCCCTAGACATCTTCCTACCTCGTGTCCATGGCACTCAAACGAACTTACCAGTTGGCTGGCACATCCCAAAGGAAGTCTGGGGAAAGGAGTACTGAAGTGGCCAGGCCTTCAGCAGGCACCAGACCCATCACCCGTTTGCCTGTAGCATCTTGACCTGAGAACTCCATGCCCATCATACAGTCCCGGTTGGCCCATTTCCCTAGGCGTGAAGGGCAGATTTTGTTGAGTCCCATACACAGAGCTAGTGCCCAGCTCATCTCCTTTACCCTGGGCTGGGCCATTCCTCTCAGGGACAGCTTTTCACTGTCCTACTTTTATCTCCTGTCTGCTGTTGCTATATTGCCTCTTGGGTTTTAAAAACTCTACTAGTTTCTATTCCAGAAAGGGAAGAGAGATTGGTCACTTTTGCAAGTTTGGAAAAAAAAAATCACTGACTTCTTTTCGCCAAATCCTTGGCTGTTAGGGAGCAGGAATATGAGCTCCGGGGACAGATGAGGAGGCGAAATAATGCTACTTAGCCTCTCTGTGTTAGGAAATACTTAGGAAGGTTTCCAACCTCTCAACTCAAAACTCAGGACACCATTCTTATCTCTTTGGAGGAATTACTTTCCCTTTTACTTCTCTTTCATGATAGTTCTGTCCTACCAGTGAGTGATAACTGGAGCCAAGAAAGATTCTTCCCTATATAGCTACAAGGAATACAGGTTCTAGAAGCAGTCCTCTTGGCTTGTGCTGGGGGGAGGGCCATGGAGAAGGGTTAGCACCACCACTCTCCACCCTCTCCTCTGCTAGCCAAATGCTTTAGCTGCTGCTATGCCCTGACAGTCCCCTGATCTTCCTATACTGCAAAGCAGTTTGCTTTGCTGGGCTCATGACCATGTATGCTTTATGGCTGGTCAGCCCTAGTCACATTTGTCAAAATGACTCCCCAGGGGCCCAAGCCAAGCCCCTTGGATTTGCTGGGTCTGTGCACCTGGGATGGCATCAGGGGACAGTTTGCCAGTGGCCAGCATGATGTCCCGGAAGTTGAGTGAGGCATAGTAGATCTTGCAGAGTTGTGAGCTGGGGCCAGTAGGCTGGGCGTAGCGCAGTGGGGAACACACCCAGCTGATGGAAGAAAGGTCCCCTCGGGTCAAGACGTTGACAAAGGCATGCTCTGTCTGCATCGTGGGTTTGCCTGGTGGGAGTAAGAGGAACAAAAGGAGTCCAGCTGTGAGGGGGCTGGCTGAGTGACGAGAGGTTTGTTTTTTTTTCCAAAGACACAGATGTGGCCACATGAATAACCCTGGAGTAGAGGGGTGGAGTGTGACCCCAAAACTTCCATCCCAAATCTCTTTCATATTTCATGATATATCTCACCTCTCTCCCTTCTGAGCAACCAAACTGGAGATGGAATTGGGTCAAGTTGCTCCCCAGGGCCCAGGGAGCTCAGCCTAAGGGAGGGGTGGTGTGTGTGTGGATAATATCTTAGAGGTAGATAGAGGGAGAGGAGAAGGGAGGGGGAATGTCACCTTCTTTCAGTGGGAGGTGGCGGAAGGCCCCCCATTTTCCATCGCGGTACACATTCATCACCAAGTCCCCTTGTAAGAGCTGCTGCATCTCTTTGGTGGATGGGCTGATTTGGGGGATGGTGGAGGAGGAATTGAAGTTGGATACCAAGACACACCTGAAAGAGTTAAAAGAGTAGAGTCAGGGTGGGCTGCCTGGGGTGGGAGGGAAGGGAGACAGAGAAGATACCTCAGCAAGTGCGCTGGCATCTTTCCATACCGGATTCTCTGCCCGCCTGGTTCTTTTCGGAGACAGGTCACCATCCCCACAACACCGGAGGTGGCACAGCCAGCCGCCATCAGCCACACTGGTTGGTTGGAAGACTCTGCCAGAATGGTCTGTAAGAGAAGTCCAGGGAAGGAAAATAAATTTTCCTCAAGTAGGAAAGGACCTATTTGAACACAGGGACCAAACAAAGTACGTAGCAATCTGGCTTCCCCATCAACGTTATGCTCATCAGAGCCTACCTCAAGGAGCTAGGGACCCAAACAAGCCACTCACCTTTAAGGAGTCCACCCATTTGTAGTGAGTATCCTCCACGTGCAAGAAGATGGGGCTCTGGGGAGGGGCTTGCCGGCGGCACAGGAAAATAGCAGAGCCATAGAAGGACTTTTTCAGCCCCACCAGGTGCAAGGAAGCCTTCTGGAACACATTCTCCCACTCGGCCTGCCAGGAGAGATGAGGAACAGGTAGGGCCGGGCCAGGGGGAGCGGACAGTCCATGAAGCACTGCCTCTTCTCCCTTAACCTCTGCAGGACATGATGCTGATGGGGGTGTCCCCCACCTCTCGAGCTTCCCCAGTTCTTCACAGTTTCTTCACAGATGCTTAGAATCAATCAATCAACATTTATTAAGAACCTACCATGTGTCGGTCACTGTGCTAAGCACTGGAAGAGGCAAAAGACAGTCCCTGTCCTCAAGGAGCTCACAAAAAAAGGGTTCTGAGCCTTTAAATGGAGGCGGGGGCAGGGTGGGAGGTGCAGCAAGGTCCCTGTCCCTTGTCCTCTGCTTCTTCATCTCAGTGCTAACTCCCTAAGTTTTCCTTCCTCTGTCTTCAAGTCACACATTCTGATGCTGTTCTCCTCTCAGCAGTGAAAGCCTCTCTGGCTCTCTGGTTCTTCAGTATGACATCACCCTGTGCTGTGACAGGGCTGGCTAGGGCGGCATTTTTCTCCTTCATTCTTCTCACCATGTCCTCAAATCCCACTGCCACACCAGGCCTTTGATCTGTTATTCCTGGACCTACTCCCTGCTTAAAAGGAAATAATAATAATAATACTAATAAATTCCTGTTGCTTTTTAACTCTGGGCTCCCAATGGTTCCTGGCACTGGCCTGTCCCCTTGAAAGCCTTGCTCCCTGCGGCTTGTTAACTGCCTGAGTTCCCCTGGTCCAGTGATCTCCGGGCACATGGTGGGTGAGAAGGGGTGCAGAGAAAAAGGCAAATGCCCGAGCAATTCCATCACGGCCCAGGATGACGTTAGCAGGTGAGTGTATGTGTGGGCATCTCAGACCACACCAGAGGTCCACAGGAGCTTGGCTATACACCTGGGCAGGGGTACTTCCCTGACCAATGCAGAGGGACTTGGAAACCAATCAACTGCTGTACTCTCTGGATTCATTAAGGATCTTAAAGCCTTTTGGCCCATAAATAAGTTGCTGCTATTGCAACTTGGGGAAGCTCTCTTCATTTTTTTTGCTTCCACACTTCTACAGTACTATACATTGCCTTTGTTCTCCTGTTTTCCCTCCATTGGGATTAATGCAGAAGAAAGCTGCACCCCACTGCCCTAACTGATCCTCCTTAGCCTCGAGACTGCCTCTTCCTCTATATTAGTTTACAGGGGGATATCATTCTCTTTGGTTTGGTGCCACTGACGGGGCGATCACCACAATATCAGACCCCATTAGGTCAGAGGCCCTGCTACAACACAGTGGTCCCCACAAATGGACGCAACCTCCTGGTCTGAGACACAAAAGAGCTCTCCTTTCCTGGTCAGGGTCAGGTACTCTTCCCTCTGTCTGACGTCACTGAGAACAGATGCCCCTCCTCCCCCTAACTGGGGCCAGAGAAGTGGGGATACAGCTTTTATAACAAAAGCTAGAAAAAGAACAAAGTTCCCCAAACAGAAAAAAGTGATCCCAGCAATGGATCACTTGTGTAGTCCCTAGGGCTCTTTCTAGCTCCCATTTATCTGTGAGCCCTGTTGGCAGCTAGAGATGGTTTCTCTCTTATTTGGAGGAGGGTTGAGGGGCCAGTGGGAAGGAACTCTCGGTTTGTATTTCCTAGGGGAGAAAAGGGTATAGCAGTGGCCCAAATCTCTGGTCACTCTGCCCTTGATCTTCAGGGTGTGCCCATCCTGCTTTGGGGTGGCTCAGTTTCCCCAGGGTGGGGTGTCATGCAGTTTGGAGATGAGTTTGTGAAGACAGAATTCTTCTGAGACCATTTCACTCATTCTTCAAAGAAAAGAGACACATGAAGAGCTTTGCAAATCTTAAAGTAACTTAAAATATTAGCTGTCATCATCATCAATCTTTCTCTGTCCAATGTCCCTTTGAAATGAGAGCTGAATTTTTGTTCCTTCACCTACACCCCATTCCTGAGCCTCATCACCTCTCCCCTGGACTATCCTAAGAACCTGATGCGTTTCCCTTCCTGCCTCCAGTCTCTCCCTTCTGCAGTCTGTCGCACACACTCCCATGACAGACTCATCGTCCTGCTGGACCTTTGATCAGATGTCCCCTGCCTCCCACTGATAAAAAAAGGCCCTGTGTTCTCCAGGGTGTGTCATTGAGAGTGCTATAAAGATCCCTGAAGGGAAGGTCAGACAAACAAAAAGAAAATCAGTTTAGGGAGAAACAATGTAATCCCATGATGGATTACCAAGGCCTAGAAAGAGATAGTAGTAATTGATGGTCTTTGGTTGGGAAGGTCAGGAGGGAGCATTACAGAATCACAAAACCACCACCATAACCCTCACCTGGCTCAGAAGGCTCTGTCTCTGATGCTGGTTGGAGGAGGTAAGGAAGGCAACTATCTCCCCCAAGGTCTCGCCTCTGAGGAGAGTATGCAGCAGCAGAAATCCCCCGTCCTTGATGACGGCTCCCATGTGGCTCAGGGCAGTGGCGGGATCCCTCAGGGCAGCGATGGTACAGTTACACACCAGGAGGTCAGTGCCATGAAGGCTGTCAGGGGCAGGCTCGTCTGGGTCCCACTGGCCCAGGGAGATGCCCTGCTGTTGTAATTGAGCCTGCTGACCTTCCAGGGATGTGGACTGCCGGTCAGTGGCGACATAGCCCACCTGGAGCATGGGCTGGCTGTTGAGGATGCCAGGGATGCGGGAGTACAGGTGGCCATCTCCAGCCAGAACCTTTGAAATCCAAAGAAGAGAAGAGGGGTGAGTGACAGGGAAGGGAAAGGCACTTTCTCAGCCTCCCTTTCTGCCCCTGGACTGGCCACTGTCTGGACTGTGTCGGCAGCTGTCACCCTGTCTCTGTCTCCAGAGGTCACCAGGTCACCAGATTCTTCTGAAAGCTATCTCACTATCTCCTTCAGGAAGTTTTCACTGATTTTCACGTGTCAAATGCTCAGCTAGCCAAGTATTTACTGAGTGTCTGCTATGTGCCTAGGATTGTGCTAGACTGGTGTGGGGTTTACCAAAGGGGCAGAGTACACAGTCACTGACCACAAGGAACTTAGTGTCTACCCACTTAGCTCCTGAGTAGCCACTCTGATGGAACAAAGCCAACAGCCCACGTAACCCAAACCATGCCAACTGTCTTCACCATGTGTCATACAAGGTCTAATTTCTGTTTTTACCACAGATTATCTTCCTATTTATAGCCCCTCTTGGTCAATGTTGAAGAGTTGGCATTCTCTCGGAGACTTGAGGGTGGAAAAAGCCACTGCCTTAGAGAACAGGGGACGCGGGTTCTACTCCTCACTCTGTGGCTGACCAGTTCTGTGTTATCTTGGTTAAGTCCCTTCTTCTATTTTTTTTTTAAGGCAATTGGGGTTAAGTGACTTGCCCAGGGTCACACAGCTAGTAAATGTCAAATGTTTTGGTCTGAGGCCACATTTGAACTCAGGTCTTCCTGACTTCAGGGTACTCTAACCACTACACCACCTAGCTGCCCCATAAGTCCCTTCTTCTCTCAGGGCCTCAGTTTCCTCCCCTGTAAGATGAGGTGTCAGACAAAATGATCTCCCTTTCTAAAGATAAGAATCCTTCTAGCTCGGACATTCTTTGTCTCCTGGAACCCACTAATGGCTGAGCAGCAAAGAGAGGGGGCCCGGGGCAGACAGAAATAAGTAGGAATTCAAAGTGGGCCATAAGTAATCCACAGAGAAGATGGACAAGAATGGATCCCCTGTAAAGCATATCAATGGAGACCTTGATGCCCTCATGAGTGAAAAATCATCATACTTTAAGTGGTAAATTAGTTTAAACGCACATGGTCACTAAGTCCATTTAGTTGGTCATACTGCTGTCTGAGGTTAAGTTTTCAAGGAAACATATTGGGGGGAGGGTCTGAATAAGCCTGAAGCTTATTGATTTTCCCTTATGGAGGGAGAGACACAGAGTAAATCAATCCTGGCCATGGGCCCTCCCCGGGCTTCCCTTCCCCTTCTGCCATCCATCTTTAGCGTCCCACCGTGCCTGCCACAGACACCCTCACCCTAGCTGGGGTGCCATACTTGCCTCCACCACCTTTATCTGGTGACTGGAGCTGTTTTCCAGGGCCGTGTCCACACAGGCCTTCAGCTCCAGGGAGTCCAGCAGCCCTGCCAGCAGGTGGTCCTCCTGCAAATGCCGCCACTCCTGAGCTACCACCTGCCCCAGCTCCACAGACAGGTTTCCATTGAGCTGCAGCTGGGAGGCAGCTGCCAGGAGATAGGGCAGCCCCTTCTGTGGGGGGTCCTTGGAGGGAGCAGCCTGCGCCCCGGGGAGGTCTGGCACGGAGAGCTTCACCCCGTGCTGAGCCACCTTGGTCTGCAGTTTCTGGATCAGGCCTGCAAGGAGCGGGGGATAAGTGAGGCAAGGCCGGGGCTTCCACGTAGGGGGTGGCGGGGGACAAGGCCCTGGATCCTTAACAAGGTATGGGGCTGGGCTGTCTTTCACTCCAGAACAGCTGCCAATTTGACTTGCTGTGCTAACTGGGCTAAGTTTCTGCCTTCTCAGGCTTCAGTTTCCCCATTTACAAATGAGGCAAGGGGATGACTTATACCCTGCTTTCTGAGTCACACTGAGAGTATGCTCAGATGTCCTGGGAAGACATGGGGAAAAGCAGGCACCTCTCCCCGCTACCTCACACTGCTTCTCGAAGAGGAGCAGAAGAAACCTGCTTCTAGCGCCTCTCCTCATTCTAGAAAATGAGCATGAAGGTCAATGGGTCCGAGCTGGGCTCCAGGCCACCCACTGTCACGGCTCCAGCAGACACATCACCACGAGGGTGTCGTTTCTTCTCTGAAAAACCCAGGACGTCACCTGCGAATTATCTAAACTTTTCTGCGTCCAATTTAACCTCAACAGATGCAGATGACCCGAACTAAAACTGTCAGGAAGTCCTTCCGCCTGTTCATTTTAAAACTCCTGAAGTCTCAGAAAGACCACATAGCAAACCTGGGCACAGCACCAAGCTGGGAAGGAAGCACTAACAATATGAGACGGGCTCCAGATTAAGAAAGGTCTTGACAGGCTGGATGGATGGCTCCCTATGAGATGAATCTTTTTTTTTTTTTGCCTGTTTTTTTTGGGGGGTGAGGCAATCAGGGTTAACTGACTTGCCCAGTGTCACACAGCTAATAAGTGTCAAGTATCTGAGGCCGGATTCGAACTCAGGTCCTCCTGACTCCAAGGCTGGAGTTCTACCTACTGCACCACCTAGCTGGGCCCCTATGAGATGAATCTTAAGTCCTGTGCTTGGGTCCAGAACACCAGTCCCAGAAGTACAGGAATGGGGAAGCACCAGCTTAATGGCGGTGCATGTGCCAAGACATGAGCATTTATATGGCTTGTCCCCAAAGCGACCCAGCATCAGTGAGGCGGAAAGTTCACAACAAGGGAGGTGACTGTTCTGGGCACCATGGTTTGAGAGAGAGGCGGACAAACCAAAGTGTTCCTGGGAGGGTGATCAGGGTCCTGAACACCAAGTCCTCTAAGGAATGACTGAGGAAATTGGGAATGTTTAGTTCAGATCTCTCAGGCTTTAAAAGGAGGCCCTGCATTCTTGTATTCTGAGATAGGGTGACTTTACCTTCTCTTTCCTACCTCTGAGTTTCTTATTTTTCAGCATCTATCTCCGTTTCTTCCTTTCTGACCCCTCCGGTCCCCCGTCCGCCCAGCTCCCTCAGTGTCCACGTTGGAAGACCCCCGGTCTCCTCACCTTTACACTGCTGCAGCTCTCCCTGAAGCTCGGCGTTGCTGGCCAAGCAATCACTCTCCAGATGAGGCACAAAACAGAATTTTTCCAGGATGGGCACATGCTGCTCCTGCTGTTTCCGAGGGGCCACAGAGGCATGTAGCCGTGACATCAGGACACCGCCGGCCACTGTGTAACTTAAGCAGGAGTCCACCCAGACATCTGCCACTGCAGGGGGTTGGGACAATGAGGTTTGCTGAGGGGGCAGCGTTGGCATGGCCTTGGTATGTAGCCCCAGGGTCCATCGAGCCTCAGTGCCGAGCCCTCCCCCTCCAGTCTGGGGCCCTCCCACCACCACATGTGTACCTGCTTACCCCACTGCACCCCTCAACCATGCATGAAGAGTCTTGATCCCACAAAACGGAACAAAGAGGCCAGGGGCTACCTTGTGTCTCTTCCTGGTGCTGATACACTTTCTGCTGGTGGGTGGCAGGGTCGATGTGAATGGAGGTGATGCGGGTTGGGAGGCGGAGGCTGCGCTGAGAGTCCCCCATGATGGAGACTTGCAGCATAGTGTCCAGGAAGGTCACCCAATTGTCCTTCCATAGCAGCTTTCCCAGGTTCCCTGCGGCAGCGAGAAGGGCTCGTTCGCGTAGCCTCAGTTCGAGAGGTTCCAGACCCCGACGCTACACAGGCTGCTAGGATGCTCCCAGAAGCCCATTACGTTCCCAGCTCAGTCCTACGTCCCCCTTTTACCCATCCCCCTCGCACTCAGCAGCACCTTGGTACCTACAACAGCTGCTCCAGCAACATGTCTTCAATAGGGTCCCTCTCTTTGACTTAGTGAGCCTGTTTTTGTTTTTTTACTCCCCATGAGGAGAGTCCCCAAACTACAGAACTCTCTATTAACATTGTTTTTGTCCACCCTGAGATACATAGGGAAAAGGGCCAGTTTGGGGCAAAATATTTGTTTTGGATAATGTCATATAAAATATGAAGCCCACCCTGTCTCACCTATCAATAATCAATCAATAAACATTTATTAAGCACCTACTATGTGTTGGGCTAAGCACTGGGCATACAAAAAGAGGCAAAAGGCAGTCCCTGCCTTGCAGGAGCTTACAAGGTTGCAATGGAGGACATAGGACCTAACCAGCACCCCTTGAGTAACCCCTCAATCCAAAATGATTGTCCTAATAAGAAACTCTGGACAACTAGGTGGTGCAGTGGACAGAATGCTGGGCCTAGAGTCAGGAAGACTCATGTTCCTGAGTTAAAATCTAGCCTCAGATATTTCCTAGCTGTGTGACCCTGGGCAAGTCACTTAACCCTGCTTGCCTCAGTTTCCTCACCTATAAAATGAGTTAGAGAAGGCAACAGCAAACCATTCCAGTATCTTTACCCAAAAAACCCTAAATGGAGTCACAAAGTGTTGGACACGACTGAAAAATGACTGAACAACAGCAAATAAGAGGTTCTAACGTTAAGAGCCAGAGTACTGGGGGAACTGGGTTTGGGGGGTGGATGAGAAAAGGATATACAAAAAGTAGAGCCTCGCTTTGTCAAGGATTTGTGGTAAAGGAGGCAGCCAGCCCCACAAACCCCTGGCTCCACCTGCTTGGCACAGGTGACTCAAAAGCCTGGGCCCCTCCCATCCCTCAACTGATTGACTGTTCTGGCCCTTTGGGAGCCTTCCTGGGACAAGCCACCAGACCCACCTTCAAGGTTGGTTTCTAATATGCCTTGGAAGTTGGGACCGTAGTCGTAACCACGAAGCCGCAGCTCTTTGTACACATCAGCCTTGGACAGGCTGAACTTGGCAGCGGAGGCTGCTGGACTCCGTCCTGGCTCGTAACTGAAGATGCTGGCGTCTGGCTCCTCCCAATGGTATACTTTCCCTGCGAGGAAGCAGAGGTGGAGTTGAGGGGGAGGAAGGAGGTAACAGTGTCAGCGCTGGGCCAGGTGAGCAGTCAACACTGGCATGGCACGGGTTAGAAAGCTGCACGACTGGAGGACGGTGGAGAAAGCCTCACAGACGGGAGGAGAGAGAGAGGGCCAAGAGGCCCGGACAGGCTTCTATGCCAAGGAAGAACAGCATTCAGAAATACAGAGTCACCTGACTAGTGCGTCCACTCTCTGAGAATCCCTCACTTACCACTCACAATCAGGGTCCTGTTATCAGACACTTCAAAGGTGCGAGAGGCCAACATGAGTCGTACTTCCAGAGACACAGTGCCTACAAGGGAGACAGAGCAGAGCCTTTAAGTGATGATCAGCACAGGAGGGACAGATGATTCCTTTTTTTCCTTACCAACACCTTGGATTTCCTCTGGGACTTCCAGTCCCAAATCATTAATTAGATTACCAGGTAGACAGTGTCTTTTAGACAGACAAGATTCAGGATTTAAATCTGATTTCCCTCCCCACTAGAATCCAGGGGTGCTGGCATTTGGGAATGCAGCGATGACCTCCTCAGACCTTTGGAACAGGTTGACTAGGGTTGCACTGACTCCTTCCCTCTCACCGATTTTCGGCAGGATGGTAGCCTGATGCAAGGTGACATCTTCAAATACCACAGGCATCTCTTCCATGGCCATGTCCAGGGCACGTGCCAGCGTTTTCCAGACCAGGCACAGGTAGCCGGTAGCTGGGAAGATGACTCTTCCATCAATGCAGTGATCCACCAGGTAATGGTCTGGGGATTCGGCGCTCGGATCTGTCGTGGAAAGAGGACAACCAGTCAGGCCTTGGGGACCACCCCCAGGAAAGATGGGGCGGCTCTGCGGAGTATCTCGCACCCCTCCCCTCCATCAGTGGGGGACAGAGAATGGAGGCCAGTCAGACACAGGTTCTGCAGCTGAAGGGGAACCCGAGGGATTGGCACTTTTCCATGGAGGAGGGTGGAGTGGTCCCTGGGGACTGGCCCTCTCCTCCTGTGAGGAGAGAGGCTCACTGTGCAAGAAGAATTCCCACTACAACCTGTGACATGCGGTCACGTGTCCTCTGCGTGAAGCCCCCAAAGACGGTGAAACCACTTCTCAAGGACAGACCTAATTGTCAGCCAATTTTTCCTAACCTCATTGTGACTTTGACCCACTTGCTCCTGGTTCTGCCCTCCAGGACCAGACAGACCAGATCCTCTCCCCAAGGCAGCCCTCTGGACACCTGAAAACTGCTACTGTGTTCCTCCAGGCTAAACACCCTCAGCACCTTCACATGATCCTCTCATGACACAGACACAGACCGGCATCTTCACCATCCTGGTTGTCCTCCTCCAGATACTCACTAGCTTATTAATGTCCCTTAAAAATGATGGTGGCTCCAAGTGAACACAATTCTCTAAATGAGGTATGATGAAGGTAGAGGAGGCAGAGAACAATGTGCAGTGGGTAACGTGTTGTATCTAGAGGCAGGAAGCCCCGAGTTCAAATCCACCCTCAGACACGTAGGAGCTATGCCAGTCACTCAGCCTCTGCCTGCCTCAAGTTTCCACAACTGTAAAATGGGGAGAATAACGGCAAGGTTGTTGTGAGGAAAACATGAGACTGTATTTGTAAAGTGCTTAGCCCAGTGCCTGGCACATAGTAGGCGCTTAATATATTTCCTTATTGCCTTTCTAGGCATTTCTAGTAAGTCCTAGATTGAATTTTTGGCTATCATATCTCTATTTACTTATGCTGGAAGCTAGGTGGCACAGCAGATAGAGCACTGGGCCTGGAATCAGGAAGACTCATCCTCATGAGTTAAAATCTTTGAGCTATGTGATCCTGGGCTTAACGTTGCTCCTTATCTGTAAAATAAGCTGGAGAAAGGAAATGGCAAACCACTCTAGTACCTTTGCCAAGAAAACCCCAAATGGGGACACAAAGAATCAGGCATGACTGAAACAACTTAAACAACAACAACAAAAAAACCTTGTAGTCCATTAAGCCCCCCAGATCTTTTTCAGAAGTGATGTCTAACAACAGGCCTTCTCCATCTTGTCACATGCAAACTTAACAAACGTCACCTATCCCTTCATCCAGATCACTGATAAAGTGCTAAACAGGATAGGGGTAAACTCAGGTCCCTGGAATACTCCACTGGAATCCTCCTGGCATACTGACACTGAACTATTAACAACTTTGGGTTTTTGGTTTTTTTTTTGGTGAGGCAATTGGGGTTAAGTGACTTGCCCAGAGTCACATGACTTGTGAGTGTTATGTGTCTGAGGCCGGATTTGAACCCAGGTCCTCCTGACTCCAGGGCCAGCGCTCTATCCACTGCGCCACCTAGCTGCCCCCATTAACAACTTTTGAGTCTGGCTACTCAACCAGTGTGGAATCCATAGGCCTGCCTAGGCTTTTATATATACACTTATGTCTGAATCCATCTAATTACATTATCATCTAGTCCCCCTCTCGCCATATTCTCCACAATAGCATCAAAAGCTTTGCTAAAACCTAGGTACACAGTATTTATAGCATTCCCCTCATCTATCAGTTTAATAACCCTATCAAAAAAAGAGAATGAGGTTAGTCTGGTGTGACTGGTTCTTCATGAAGCCAGGCTGGCTCCATGTAATGACCCCTTTCCTTTTTGGATGTTCACCAGTCATCTTACAAGGAACCATTTTGGAATCTTCCCCAGAATTGAAGTCAAGCTCACTGGCCTACAGCTGGCAGGCTCTGTTCTCTTCTCTCTCTCTCTTTTTTTTTGGACAATCAGGATATTGCCTTTCACGTGTCCTCTGGTATCTCTCCTGTTTCCCAGGACCTCGGCAATTGCATCTATCAAGAACCAGGCATGTAGTTCACCTGGGCCAGGTGACTGCAGACGCCCCAAGGACAGCTAGGTCCTCTCTCACGGACTCCTTACTTTTCTTGGGTATCAATACCTGTGGCCATTTTTGTTCTGTTCTTCTCAGTGTAAATAGGACTTACCTTGGCAGAGAAAACGGAATATGAAAATTGAGCAGTTTTTGCTTTCTCTTTGTTGTCAGTTCACACTGCCCCATCACCCCAGGTAAAGATAAGCACCTATTTCTATGTTTCTTTTAAAAATCTAAGTTGGACAGGGCAGCTAGGTGGTGCAGTGGATAGACCACAGGCCCTGGATTCAGGAGGACCTGAGTTCAAATCCGGCCTCAGACACATAACACTTACTAGCTGTGTGACTGTGGGCAAGTCACTTAACCCCATTGCCTCGCCAAAAAAAAAAAAAAAAAAATATATATATATATATGTATATGAATATATATGAATATATAGAAGTTGGTTGGTCAAGTCCCTGTGTATCCACTTTAGTGTCTTCAGAAAAACAGAAACGAAACAAAAAAAAGCCCAACCTTCTTCCCCTCCTCACTTGAACCGTTCCCATTGGTATCTTAACAATCTCACTTTTTCAGAATTTCCCATCCCTCTGGGTCTGACTTCCCCAGCAGAAATTTAGGCCATAGGATAACAATAACAACAATAACAATGATAACGTAACAACGACAATTTTCAGGCCTGCAAAGTACTTTGCAACCATTCTCTCACTGGATCCTCACCACAACCCTGAGAGGCGGGTGATATTATCATTTACATTTTACAGAGGAGGAGACTGAAGCAAAGATTAAGTGATTTGCTGCCCAGGAACACAGTCACAAATTAACCTGAGGCAAGATTTGAATTCAAGATTTCCTGACTTCTGGTGTAGCATTCTTCCCAGGATCCTACCTATATTTCCTCTGAACCCTTTGAAATCTGGGAAATCTGAAATTTAGGAAAAATTTTCCTAAAATCAAGGGCCCACATTTTTCTCACCTCACCACTCCAGCAATGAATTTTTCCCCATTAGTGAGAATCACATTCAGAATAGCATTTCCTCTTGTGAACATCTCTCCTTTCTATTATTACTAGATAGACATGCTGTGGATTTTTGAGGGTTTATTTTGTAGCCTGCGACTTGAGTTCCTCTGCTTTTCTGAAGAATGAAATGCTCACCAGGGCAAGTAAGGGAAACCGTTGGCCTCTCTGCTGTTTGCTGTGGGAGCTATGTAGCTGATGTCTGGAGAACCAAGGTTTCATCAGAGCCTCTGAGTGTTTTCATTGACATGCCAGCTGGACTTGTTCCTTCACCTCTACTCTCCCTGCCACTGCCCCACGCTTCTGGCCTTTGTCACCTTTCCCCTAGATTACTGCAGCAGCCAATGGTCTCTTAACAAAGTTCTCACCCTACCTCCAGTCTTCCTCCTCCAATCTCTCTTATACAATGCTAATAAGATTTTGGACCTCCATGTCATGCTGGAGACGCTAACATGGTAGTAATTTTTTTAAAGACCAATTTTTATTAATTAGGTCATGTCTCTGGTCAAGAACCAACAGACCTTCCCTTTGCCTTAAGAAATGAGGCCCAACCTCTTTGCCCCTGGTATTCAAGGCTCTCCACAATCTGGCCACATTCTACCCAATCGATCCACTTCCCCAGCATGGATCCTCTGTTCTCACCCAGTGGGCCTCCTCTCCTCACTTTCCCTTGTACAGGCTACACCATTCAGGCTTTTCCTTAAATCTAGACGAATGGCCTCCACGTCCCTCTCCGGAACTATTCCTCATCTCTCTAGTGGGCACAGACTTCCTCGTGGTAAGTGGCTGCAAATACCCACATTTGGCATGGTTTTGTAGCCCTCCAACTTTAGCAACGTCAAAGTTGTTTCCCAAGAGAGACTATAAGCTGTTTGAGGATCCCTACATTATTGTAGCACCACCACCCCCATACCTAGGACAGGTTAAAAATATAGGATAAAATAATAAGTAATAATTAATAAATAATAAAATAAATACAGGAAAAAAAGAGAGAGAGGGCTCAGTAAATACCGTCACAAACATTTGGAGCTGGAAGGGACCCCAGAGCTCATCTTGTTTAACCCTCTCTCCCTACAGCGGAGAACACGAAGGCTAAGGTTTGAGAAGTGGCTTGCCTAAGGTGGCACAGCCAGGGCCAGAACTCAAGTCACCAGACTCTCTCCTAGTCTATGTCTTTCCCTACCCCATGACAGGTTCCCTTTCCACTAGTTGAAGCGGCTTCTTATTTATATATTATACAGGTAGGTGATAGGGAAACAGAAACAACTCTGGCACCATCTGAAGCTCCCATGAAACTGTGCCCAGACTGGATCCCCTCCACTCCATTCCAAACTCTCTCTGTTGGACAGGATGCTTTCTTTCCAACATCTGAAGTCCGATTCTGCCAGGGCGAGAGGTGTATGCCAAGGATTTCTATGGACAAGATGTGCAGCCAAGTCCAGAGGCTGTCAGCTGTAGGCCGTGGGTGGGATGGGTTAGATCCCTCTGACCTTGGCCAGACCCTGAGGAGATTATGGGCTCCCCTGGGGTCAGGGCAGGGAGGGAGGAACCTCACCAATGTTGTAGACAGTGGAGGAAGAGGAACCTCCCGAGCCGCTGGGGAAGTCGCTGGCAGAGGGGACGTCCCAGCTCTGGCTGTGGTCCCACTTGATATGAGGAGAGATGAGTGGTGTTCCCACAGGGGCAGGGTACTCCACAGGTGGGAAAAGGCCATTAGGATTCACACTGGTGCTGAAGTGAGAGACAGAGAGAGCAATGGGAGATTGAATCAGAACCTTGGACACACAGAAGACTTCTCAGGGGGATGCCCAGACAAATTTTCCTTAGAAGGTCTGTCAAAGATATAAGGGAAGATTATGAGACAGTCATAAAATAGTTTTGGAAGTGACCTCCCAGGATATCTATTCTAACCACTACCTGAAGGTGAGCCTCTTGATGAGTAATGATACTGATGGTTAATAACTATATCAGAACTAATAAACCCAAATGAATGCTCTCCTTAGTCACCTTGGGAAGACAGGTGCCTTTCATTATACTGCCGATGCTCAAAATGATTCTGACCTCTTCTCTGGGAATTATCTTTGCAGCAGTCACACTATTACATGAGTCTATCGGAGCACACTCTTTCAAACACCCTTAATGGTAGAGACTGCCACTCAAGTCCTCTATCTATGTCTCATCAAGCTTTGGAGGTGACCTTGGTTCTCGAAGGCTGCGCCAATGGAATACAAGCTACATCGAGCTGCAGACACAGGCCCAGTCCAGGCCCAGTAAGGGATTAGCCTAGCAGAATGCAGAGGGACTCATCATTAGGTTCACAGCACTGGATTTGTCTAACCAAAAGTGGTTTACCTCTTGGATGGGGCCTCTAAAAAATAAAACAGAACAAAACAAAAAAAACCTACAATTCAAGAGCAGAATCAAAAGGCCTTCCATGGGTCATGACCCATGTTTGTCTGCAGGGTAGTGAATTTTTTGGACCACAGAAACCTCAAAGATTTTCTCTGGAGTTGGATGGGTTGGTAGAAGGAATGATCATATAGGGCAAATTATAGAACCTTGAATTACTGAAGTAAATGCTAGCAAATCTTCCTTGGAGGCAGATCTGATTTTTAGAAATAGCAAAAAAAAAAAAAAAAAAAAAAAAAAAAAAAAAAAAAAAAAAGAAAGAAAAGAAAAGAAAAGAAAGAAAAGAAAAGAAATAGCTCAAAGACTCTGGGAGCCAAGTCTGATGAATAAGGTGGGTGATCATGCTGAGCAATACCATTTTGGGTTAGAAACAAGGTATGTCTTTTAAACGAGCTTGAAAAGCATTTCCAAAAGGAGTTCCTGAAATATTTTGAGTAAGAGCAGCACCATTTGAAATAAATATCTAGTTTCCCAAAGGAATTACCTTGAAGGAGTCAACACCAATAGAAGTCATATCAATTCCTGTACATTAATTTAAAACGAAAACGACCCAACAACCAAACTCTTTGTTTTATAGCCACCATATGCAAGTCAGTATCCATTATCCATGGGTGGATAACTGCTTTGTGAAATAAATAACTGAACCAGGTACACCTCCCTGCCCTTGTCAGCAAAGTCCCAGATTTCACTTGGGCTGAGCTAGGGTAAGACAGGAATCAGATGGACAAGTGGTGGGAACATTTAGAGTGTTTAAACAGGCAAATGAATGTGGATGTCTATCTAACAAAACTGAAACGGCACCTGAGTTACCCATATCTCTTCCATATTAGAGAAGACAACTGAGAGTTTGAATGGACTGGGCTGGGACTCTCTCTTTCTTTTTTTTCCCCCTTTTAAATAGTATTTTATTTTTCCAATTACATGTAAAGACAATTTTTAATATTCATTTTCTAAAATAAAGTTTTGAATCCCAAATTTTCTTCCTCCCTCCCCTTCCTTCTCCCTAAGATGGTAAATAATTTGATATAAGTTATACATGTGCAATCATGTAAAACATATTTCCGTATCAGCGGGACCCTGTTTTTCTAGGATCCCCCATGGGGCTGTGATGGTGAAACCTGGGCTAATCCCAAGTCTCTCCCTGTAGAGTGTGAATAGCACCCTCTCCCCACCTGGCTCCCACTGGACTCATTTACCCAGTCAGGTGGAGCTTTCCAATGTTGGTAAGGAAGAACTCCAGGTTGTCCTTGTGGTCCTTCTTCATCAGAGGAATGATTGTGCAGGTTGGCTTCAAGCCTCTCTTCAAGACTGCCTAGGTGGGGGCAGGGAGAGACCCAGGTCAGGGAAGAAGTCATATGATCAAGGTTGCAAATGGCAGAGAGAGCAAAAGGTCATTCTTTGCCCAGCACCAGGCATCCTTCCTCAGGTGGTGGAAAGCTGAGGGGCTCAGCTCAGCCCTGATCCCAACCCTAGCTGTTGTCTGCTATGCTCCTTAACCAGAAAGTGCTTCCTGGTAGCTAACCCTTGTTTGACTTTTATGACTGATGGTCCTTCCTTTGTCTCCAAATGCCTCTAAATGTGGTCCCATAAAGTATCTATACAGTCACTACTTCTATTTTTCTTTCCAGTCTGTTTTGTGCCCCTGCTGAAAAACTTCTCAGGATTCTATGATCTACCTGTCACCAAATCTGATGGTACTTTCTCAATTATTATCCTCTGTAATCCTTCAGTAATAAGGTTAGATCTGGCCATTCTCTTCCCTGGTTTCAGTGATTTTGCCCTCCTCTGGCTCTCTGAGATATATATCTAGATATATATCTATATCTATATAGATATGTATGTACGTACACACACACACACACAATTACTCCTTTTTCTCCTTTAGTCAATCCCCCTCCCCCCACCCACTGAATTTCAGATATTCCCTAGAGTTCCGTCCTCAGCAACTCAGTGTTTCTCTACATTCTTTGCCTCAGGGATCTCATGACTTCCAATAACTTCAAATATGTAGAGGATTCTTAAATTCCAGTCCAATCCACTGCAAGCTTGAGTTGGAGGGATAGGTAGAGGGAGTAATCATGTCAGGCGAATTACAGAACCTTGAATTACTGAAATAAAAGCTAGCCAATCTTCCTTGGAGGCAGTCTGGATATTTCCACTTGAATATCCTATCATCACTTTAAACTTGAAGTGCTTAAATCAAATAGTATCCTAATATTTATCATTCTTTCATTCTCACTACCATTTTCCTAGTCACCTAGGCTCAAAGTCTGACTTAATGTAGATTGAGATGGAAGGAACATCATATATAGTCATTAAATCCTGATTTTTCTTCAAACACATTTCTCACATGCATCCCTCCTCCATCCCCACTCTAGTCCAAGACCTCATGACCTCATGCTTAGATGCTGAACCACCCTGCCAACTCTTCTATCCAGATTCAGTATCTCCTATGCAACACCATCAGATTAATCATTTTATTGGATAGTAATTTTATTATTTTTTCCTTATTAATTAATTTATTTTAGTTTTCAACGATCACTTCTATAAGCTTTAGAGTTTTAAATTTTCTCCCCCCTCCTTCCCTAAGATGGTATGCAAACTGATATAGGCTCTACATATACATTTCTATTAAACATATTTTCTCATTAGTCATGTTGTAAAGAAGAATTAGAACCAACAAGAGGAACCACAAGAAAGAAGAAACAAAACAAAACAGAAGGAAAAAAAAAAGAGCAAATCGTATGCTTCGATCCGTCAGATTAATCTTTAAACATCACTTTCAACATCTTGCTCCTTTACAGTAACTGAGAGCCTAAAATGGTCGTTCGCTGTCTGAACTCCTCATCAAGTCTAAACTTCTTTGTCAGCTTTCAAGGACCTACAAAATCTGGCCCCACCTGTCCAATCTATTTTCCCACCATTCCCCAAAAGATCTCCCCCATTTAAACCAAGATGATCTCTATCTCCCTATATGGAGCTCACTGCCTTTCAGTCATTGATTATAGTTTCCCTTGGCTCTCTTCTCAACAGCTTTTCAAAAACTCCTTTATCGTCAAGATGTATCTTTTCCAGGAAGTCTTCCCTAAATCACTTTAGCTCTTGTTCAAAAGAACACAGATTTAGAGGTAGGAGACCGTTAGAGACGGGTTGAATGCAAGTCCTTCATTTAACAAGAAGAAACTGAGGCCCAGAGAAGCTAAGCCACTTGCCCAGGGTCACACAGATGTGTGTCAGAAGCAGGATTTGAACCCATGGCTTGGTGAGTCGAGTGACCTGTGCACTCTACCACATTGCCCCTCGTTGTCTCCCTCTCTTCTGAATTCATATGGCACATATAACTTAGAAGACATAATTGCATTTTAAATATCTTTTTTTTGGTGAGGTGGGAAAAGGAGGGCTTAGAAGCAGTTTCTTCATGTTCCTTGTCACTTCTGCTGTTATAAACTGCCTGAGGGCAGGCTCTGTGGCCTTGAAGGAATTTTTCCCCTCAGATCCCACTCCGAGCTTTATTTGTTATTTCTTGATTTTATTTAGTATTGATTTTGTGTATTAGATCCACGATTGTAGCTTATCTGCTTACTAAAAGTTCCTTGATGGCAAGGACTCCATTTTAGTTAAAATTTCTACCTTACCTGTTGCCAAGGACAAGATGCATGACCCCAGTAGGTACTTAAGAAATTTCTGTTATACTGTGCTATACAGGTCTCCCAGGCAGCCCCAGCATGGAGCTAGCAAGAAACACTCTTTGCCAACTGCTGGAATGACTCTTGCTGCCACTCAAACCTGCTGGTAATACTGCTGGTGTGCTTGAGTCTGGCCCCCCCCAAGGGTCCCCGTACCTGCAGGAGGGCGTGGGGGGCGATCTCCAACACCACAGCATTGTCGGGGACATGCCTCAGGGCCTCCTGGAAGAGTACTGGGCTCACCAAGTTGTTGACGTTGTACTCTGCTGAGGACGTTTGGGCCAGGGGGCTCGTCCATTGGTCCTCAGGGATGGAGGTACTGAGCCAGCGTGAGGAGCGGGCTCGGGGACTTTTGATCACCTGTGTGAGAGACCCCCAAGATTCCAGTCTGTTCCAATTTTTTGCTGGTATTCTTTCTCTCTTTCCATCCTCTCCCCGCCAACCCTCCCCCCCAACCCAAAACAACCCATTATTATGTATCTTCTTTCATTTTTGTCCGTAGCCTCATTCTGAAAACTACATGAGCTCAGAATGGAGGCCCCAGGTTGGCCCAGTTGCTAACTTGGCTCTAAACTGTTTCTAAATCCCTCTCCAAACCTGTTCCCAGAGAGGACAAAAGAGCTCAACAGAACTTGAAAAGCACTCACTGTTCACTCCTCTTGTAATACTTTCATCCCTTCACTCCATCAATCCCTATCTACCCCCTTGACCAGTTAAAAAAACCAACTCAAAACACACCCTGCCCCACTACAGGAAGCCTTTCCTGACCCAATCACTTTTATTCTGCCTCCCCTCACCCCTCATGGTAAGGAATGGTAAGAGTTGGAAGGACATGGGATGACCTCCAATCTAATGTCATTTTACAGGTGAGGAAACTGAGGCTCAGAGGATATGTGTGAAGTGACTTTATTAAAGGCAACACAGCTAAGCTAGCTAGAACCCATCTCACCTACTCTCTAACTAGTCCCATTTCCGTATTAGACTATAAGCTCACTGACTACGGGGACCAGCCTTTGGCTCTCTTTGTATTCCTCACTCCTACACCCTCCTCGGTGCTTCCTAGAGGGTGTGTTCTACACCAAGTGGGTGTTTGGTATGTGACAGCGTCCCGACTCCCTCTCACTCACCTTCTTCAGGGCCTGGAGCAGCATGGGAGCGATGGACTCCATGAAATAGGAGTGGAAGGCAACGCCACCTGTTCTCACTTCCTTAGCAAACACCCCCTCAGCCTTCAGCTCCTTGATGAATTTGCTCACTAAAGCCTGGGCAGGGGGAGGGAGGGGAATGGACAGGGTCAGTTCCCTTGGGCTTCCATCTTCAAGGAAACACAAAGGGGAAGCATTTGGGGGAGATGGGGAAGAGGGAGGGCTTGGTCTGCGTCCCTCTTGTTATTTTCAAGCTACTATTTCCAAAGCCACAATTGTATTTGCTGGAATACATGACATACTCATTTATCTGAAAAGCCAGCTGAGAGTCACAGAACGTTAGAGCTGGAAGGAGACCTCAAGTCCAAAAACTCATTTTACAGGGGAGGAAACTGAGGCCCACAGAGGCAAAGGGACTTGCATGGAGTTATAGAGCTAGCTCATGACAGAGTTGGGTGGTGGCAGCATGCTGGTGAATACAGGTCTGCCTTGAGACGATTGCTTTTTCCATTACACCAACCTGCATCTCACAGAAAAGGACCTGTGATTTATACATGAGGCTCAGAAGATGAAAGCCAGAGCACATATCCTCTCATCTCAGGAGCTGAGCCCTCATTCTAAGTAAGAGCTCTTAGAACCACTCTGAAAAACTGTTCAGTTCCAGTCTTGTCCCCAAGTCCTAGATCAGAGGTGGGGAACCTGCAGCCTTGAAGCCAAGGGTGGCCCTTGAACACATTGTTCTGTGAAGTTTGGATTCAGTCAAAGGGCCCCACTTGAGGACCTAGAGGGCCACATGCGGCCTTAAGGCCGCAGGTTCCCCCACCCCTGTGTCTAAGAGGAAACATAAGATAAGTTCCCTGCTGCCTTGGAAGGCCAGATTCTCCAATGCTTTCTCCAGCCCAGGGACCCCACTTACCTGGGGCCCTGAAATGGTGACTGTATCCTCAGAGTTGTGGCAGGCAGGGACAACACCCTGGGGACAGCGCTTTTTGCATTCTTCCCATGACAGCCCTATAAATAGGGAGCAAAGTGTCACTTTAAATCACAAAGGGCCAGGAGGCTCCAGCAGTAACCCAGTAGGGTTAGGGTTCCTTTCTGTGGAGCACAGAGACTCATTTGTTCCCAGGGTTCCTTCTCCTACAGTGGACTTTGGTAGACCTAGTAGTTGATAACAAGTACAAGAACTTGAGGATAAGAGCGTGCAGAGTGTTCAGTACATATGGATGCTTCCACCAGCTGGATCCCCTGGCTCTGAGGGGATGGGGAGGGAGGTTACAGGCTTAAGTGGACTTCAATGGAGGTTAGGAGGGAGCAGAGGGGAGATGATAGTAAGATGCACTTAAGAATCCCAGGTACAGCCCTCCCTGCCCTGAGGGCTATAGGGTGGAACAGAGCTGGCCAAATCCAGCCAGGGTAAGATCCAAGTCACTTTGGGCTTTGGGCCATTTATTTCTAATAGATCTATGAATAGGCCTCCTACCTCCCCCTCACCACCCACTTCGGGTGGTTTAACTTTGCCTTTCTCAGACTTGTCAGGGACATTCTTCTTGCATCCTCTTCCTTCCTCTCCAGGCACTGTAGTAACTGCTGCATAATCTGTGCTTAATTATGTTTCTATCCTGTAGTTTCACATTAAAGGGTAAACTCCTTAAGGGGAAGAATAAGGCTCCACCATTTCAAATGGTTAGTTCTGGCAAGGTCTTGACCTACGCTCATGGAGCATGGTGGCGGGATGATTAACTCACAGCAGAAGACAAGAATAACAAGAATCAGGAGAAAAAGAAGAGCCTGAATTGAAACAGCACTTGATAGTTTATAAAAATGCATATTGCACACTATGAAATACATACTTCACTCCCATTTTGCAAGTGATAGGATGGAGGTTCAGGCCACTTATCCAGGCCTTCTAACTCCAAGTCTACTACCAAGATAATTTCTACTTAACTCTGGAATACATTGCAGTACTTAAACAAAACAAACAAAAAGTCCACCTGCTGTGGATTTATCTTCCAATTGTTTGATGTAGGCTAACGTTAAAATGAGCTAGCATTTCCTGGATGGTGGCCGGGAAGCAGGGTTGGAAGCCAGCCTGGAGTTAAACATTTGTCATGAACAATCACAAAGTGGATAATTAACACACGAGTCCCTGGGAGAAGAGGAGGACCACAGAATGTGAGAGGTGGAAGATCTCCTTGGAGATCACCTTGTCCAAGCTACTCATTTTATAGATGGTAAAAATGAGGCCCAGGGAAAGGGGAAGTAATTTGTTCAAGGCCACACAGCAGCTCAGTAAAGAGAGAGTTGGAACCGGAACCTAAATTCTCCAGTCTCTACTGCTCTGTGTGGTTTCTTCACCCATAGTATGCCTAGAAGGAGGTATTTTGCACAACTATGGGTAGCGGGAAAATTCTTAACCAAACAAACGACAAGAGGTGATCACTGAAGACAAAACAGACCTTTACCTCCCATGCTAGTCAGTCCATAGTCTGCTCAGGGCCTAGGGACTGTTTCTGATCTCTCCCTGTCCTGATTTCTCAGGGGAGCCTGGAATGGGCAGCCCCACATAAAGGCATGGCAGTTCTCAGACACCTACCCACAGCCGCCATGCTTCCTGCAGGGAACTTGGCATCTTTGATACACTGGCCTCTCCAGTAGGCAGCAAGAACAGCCTCATTCTGGGTGAGGCAGCCATCAGCATAGCCACAGGCCACCTCACCCAAGGAGTGCCCGACGATACCATCTGGCTTCAAGCCCATTGCCGTCAGCATGTCAATCTGGGCAATCTGAAGAGGAAGAGTAACGGGGAGAAGTGAATCAGACCAAGGATCACTGACCCTCCAATTAATACTTTCCCTAGCCTCTAATACCAAAGTGACAGTATAGGGCCAGCCAGTCCTAGCCCATTTCTTTGTTGGATCCTGAGATTCTTGGCATAGGAGGTGGGGGGGGAGTACTTGAGCATTAAAAACTGTCCTATATCATTAAAGACGACCATAAGCAGACAAACATGCGGTTTTTTCTAACAGGGTAAAAGTCAGTCATACTTGACTTGATTCCATTGCCCGCTAGACCAGTGACATGTTACACACCTGGCTAAAATTAAGGCCCTACCTTTTTTTTTAAGGCAATTGGGGTTAAGTGACTTGCCTAGGGTCACACAGCCAGTAAGTGTCAAATGTCTGGTCTGAGGCCGGATTTGAACTCTGGTCCTCCTGACTTCAGGGCCAGTGCTCTATCCACCGTGCCACCTAGCTGCCCCTAAGGCCCTACTTTTTGACCAATGAACAGAATTAATTGTTCTTTGTGTGACACTTTCTGGCCCAAACTGGGATTGAACCCATGACCTTGGTCTCACTGAACCCATCAAGCTACTGACTCCCCTCACACAGTCTGGCTAAGAAGGACCTGAGTCAAGCAGTTCATAAAAATCAAGCTACCCACCCCTCCTCACCTACCATGAGGTTTCCTGGAAAAAAGACAGAACCACACAGGTCTTCTAAACTCTTTTTCTTGAGTTAAGGATGATTTGTTTTGTATGAGTGGGTGGGTGGTGAGGTCTACTGGATGAGGTACACGTAGGAATGGGGAAGCGTCTTCTTCTTTCCTACCTGAATCGCAGTAAGACTAACAAAGGCATGGATGATGTCATCAAAGGTGGTTTCGTCCGTGCTCAGTAGTAGGTCCGACACCTTGAGGCCATACTGTTTCACAGCCTCATCAGAGCGCAAGATGGAGTTGCGAAAGATGTCCAGTCGCATGAGACTCAGGCCCATCCCCTGCCATTGTGTACCCATACCTGTTTGAGGGGTGGGAGGACAAGGTTACTTAGTTTAAACCTTATCCTCCTTTTCCCCTCCCATTTGCTGGGAGGGAGGTGTTGACCCCATCCCCGGCCCACTTCAGGGTAGCCCCAGAGGAGAGAGACTGTCAGGTGTGTATGTGGGAGGGTTCCTTGACCAGCCCTTGACACTACGTGGGGAACTCCTGGGTCCAGGGAAGAGCAGTCAGGGACAGGGTAGGAGAGAGAAGAGGGAAGCTTAGTAACTGCCACAAAAACAAATGAATTTCTTATAAAGAGGAATGTTATCATTCTTTTAGTTCTCACCCTTCCTTTCCCAGACATGAGGAAATGATGAAATGGGACTTAATGAGGATTTAGAATTTCTTAACATTAAGTGTTGGGAGAAAAAAAGAATCACAGAATTAGTGTGGATTTGTTGTATTTGGAAACAGGAATGGACAGGTCCTTCTCAAAGCTAAGATTCTATGATTAGAACAAAGCCCTGCCCCCAAGAGGGTTTCAGATGGAGAAGATCAAGGATGGGGTGGACAAAGGGGCTGGAAAACTTACCAGAGCAGATGAACCAGAGGGGTCGTTCGCCTGAGGTTACCATCTGTACCTCCCTGGCATGGCTCTCACCCCCAAGCACAGTGAAACCTCGGTAGGGCATGCTGGCTGGGGGCATGATGGCAATGTCATTGAGCATGCTCACAAAAGTCTCATCTTGGGCCTGCAACTGGCCCTGCTCCAGCAGTGTCTCTACAGCTTCCTCTGTCCGCCCGCTGACCTGCAGCAGATGTGGCAAGGCTGGGGACCGAAGGGCTGGGGCCCGCCTGGTGTTGGGCTTGAGAATGACATGAGCATTGGAGCCGCCAAAACCAAATGAGTTGATGCCAACATTGCCACCTTTGACAGGGATTGGTTTGTCCACCACCAGAAGTGTCCCATCCAGTAGGGCGGGGATTTCGGGGTTGGGGTTCTCGAAGTACAGGTTAGGAGCCCAGACCCCATGTTCCAGACAGAGAAGCACCTGCGGGTAAGTGCAAGATGAGGCAGGGGAATGAGGGTGACCTCTGGAGTGTCAGAGAGGCAATCAGAAAACCTGTTCTCTGCAGCTGGTTTTTCAGGGCTAGAGCAGGACTAGCCTCTTTCCTCCTTACACCTCAAATTGGAACTACTGAATGAATTCCATCCCACCCACTCCTGCTACCACTAATGAAGCTTTAAAGGATGGCACCCTGGGAAATCTTCCCTGCTTTACATTCAGTAACATGGGGCCTGGGAGATGGCTTACGACTCTCTAATGGGACTAACATTCTACAGTTCTACATCCCGGGGGAAGGTAGCTATTATCTGGCCAAACAGGAACTCCAATTTGTCTGTGAACCATGCCTGGCTCTTAGGCCCTACTTTCTAAGTCTTAGAAGGTTAGATCTGGAAGGCACCTAGAAAACCATTCTATCCCCTTGATTTAGAACTAAAGAAATTGGCACCCAGAGTATGGTAATGATAGATCGGATTGGTGGTCATCTTTTTCATCCATATGAGGATCCTATGGGCACAAAAGTACTCCTTGAGGTTCCTTTTAAAAATATATATATAACATGGCCTGAGAGTGGAGGGAGACAGAGGGACTGTTGGTAGACAACAGCATTAAAATATGCTTCACCATGGAGATTACCAATGATCCCATAACTGCCACATTCAATAGTCATCTCAATAGTCATCCTTCTTGATCTTTCTACAGGACTGAACACTGTTGACCCTTGGACATTCCTGGACTGTGAGTTTTGTGATACTTCTGTCTCTCTGTTCTCTTCCTACCTCTCTGACCGCCACTTCTCAGCCTCCTTTATTGGATCACCATCCATGCCATACTCCAAGGCTCTGTCCTGGTCCCCACAACTCTTTCCCTTGGTGACCTCATCAGCTCTTATGAGTTTACTGATCTATGCAGAAAACTATCAGATCTATATTTCTAGAACTCTAGTCTTTCTCCAGAGCTCCAGTCCTGCACCTGCCTAATGAACATTTCAACCTGGATATTATATGAGTTTCAAATTTAGTACATACAAAGCAGAACTCATTATCTTTTCCCCCAAACCTTTCCATCTCCACACAGATGTCCTATAAGCATCTCAGACTCAGTATGACCTAAACAGAACTCATTATCTTTCCCCTCAAACTTGGCCCCTCCTGAACTTCTTTATCTCTGCCTAGGGTTCTACCATCTCTCCAGTAACTCAGGTTCACTATCTTGGTATTGTCTTTACCTCCTCACTCTCATTCACTCTCCTTACCCTACATAGACAACCAACCACTTGTTTTCTTGCTTCCCTCTCACATCTCCTGCATGTTTCCTTCTCTCCCCGTTCACTGCCATCACACTTATCACCTCTTGCCTAGCTTACTGCAATATCGTCCTAATTAGTCTCCCTGTCTCAACTGTTTCCTTACTCCAATCCAATCTCCACACAGGTGAAGATTCCTAAATCACAGGACTGATGACGTCACTGTCCTACTCAATAAATTCTAATAGTGCCCTTTTACTTCTAGAATAAAATATAACCTGCATCCTTGACCCACTGTTGCCCTTCCCTTAGCGTTTAAAGCTCTTTCCTGGCCTAGTCTAATCTTACCTTACCAGCCTTACAGCTAATGCATACATTAACCCTTTTACATATTAAGCCCTCCAGCTATGCTGGAGGAACCACCATCTCTAAATTCCTGATATACAGGACTTTGTCTCCAGTCTGTGCATTTGCACTGGTTGTACCCCATTCCTGGAGTGCCCTCTTATCTCACAACCAGGAATTCTTGGATTTCTTCAAGACCCAGCAGAAGAGCTACGTATATCTCCTTTGTATTCCTGTATACAGGCTCACTATCTCCCCCATTAGCATATAAGCTTCCTGAGGGAGGGGATGTCTCTCTTGTCTTTGTATCCCATGATAGTCACAGAGCTTGTCAAGTGGTAAACCCTTAATAATAGCTTGTCCATTTGATTGGATTGACTGATTCAAGTAAAGTAGGTTTCCAGCCCTGCCTCCCCAACCCCACTTTCCTGTACTAGGGCCCCCCTACATGACACCATCCCCAGGAGTACAAGCAGTGACCCTAGAATTCAGGCTGGAGATAGGAGGGCAGGTAAGAAACAGCAACATAAGACTGCGGGAGGAGATTTCCAATGGGGGGGGTTGGGGAGCAGAAGGCTTCAGGGAAGAGAAGGTACTTGTCCAGAATATCCACCTCCTACACAGGACAGCAAGAGAACAATCATTCAGCCAGCCCATGGCTGCCTCCTCCCCCAGAGTCAAGCCCAATCAATCAACCACACCTAGTCAAACCAGCCAAGCCAGGCAGAGGTGGCAATCCCATTCTGGGGCCAAGTCGCCTGTTTCCCAACTCCCATGAGGCTCACTAACTAGTCAAAGAATCAAAAAACATTTGGGCTGGAAGGGATCCTGGAGGTTAGTTACCTTGTCTAACTCCTTCATTTTATAAAGGAGGTAATGGAAATGGATTGAATCTCAGAATTTTATAGCTGGAAGGAACTTTAGCAAATACCTAGTATACTTCCCCCCTTTTAATTGCCCACAGGGAATTCAGGGTAAAAGTCTTCTGATTCAGAGGTTAGAGCTTCCCCCACTCTTGTTTCCACAACTCCTATTACGTACTCTTTCCCATGCCTGCTTCCCAATTAAATCCAATTTGCAACAGCAAAATTTAAGGGCGCTCATAAGTGGAGAGACCACTCTGCAGGCTGAAATTGGGAAAGGGTAACCACCACACTCACTGAGACATTTGGTTTGGCACCATGGAAGACACATACCTCCCCCTTAGGCCAGATGACCATTTCCCCCCAGTCACTTTCCCAAGAAGGTTGTATACTTGGGCATAAAGAGAAAATCTATCTTAACCCCAACCCCAACCTGTCCAAAGCTTAGGGGGACAAGGGCTCCTTCTTCTACTTACAGAATGGAGATAAGATCCTAACAAGCTAGTCTGGGCAGGACCATACAGCTTTCTACATTGGTTACCTTGGACAAGGCTGCCAGCCCTGAGGCAGGTTCTGGATGACCCATATTTGATTTTGTGGATCCTATTAGCAGTGGCTCACAGCGAGACTGGCACAGAGCCCGGATGATGCCATTCAGTTCTTGAGGATCCCCAACCTGGGGGAACAGAAGAGAAACAGACCATGAGTCCCAAGGCCTAGCTCACCTTGAGGGCTACTTTCTACCGGGCTGGGAAAACATCTGCATAACCCTGGCTGAGATGGGTGAGGAGGTATAGGAAGAAGGGGGTGGGGTGGGGAAGGGAAACCACCATCTCACCTTGGTGCCAGTGCCATGGGTTTCAACATATTCCAGTGATTCTGGGGAGACTCCAGAATCCTTGTACAGAGATCGCATGAGCTGTTCCTGTATCTCTCCAGAGGGGAAAGTCACACCTGCAAGAAAATGCCATTTTCAAGGTCCTGACAGCCCCATAAACTTTGCCCACTGGTGGTTTCATCCCCATAAGCCATCTACTAGCGAGGTCTTTCAGACGGTATTTCAGCTCCTTTGCTGCCATGCCATGTTCTGATGCTCCCCCTGCCAAGCCAAGCGCCTCTCTTCTCTGAAGGCCGGCCAAACACTGAAGGTAACTCAGCACCTGGTACAGTCTCTTTGTCAATTTCTCCTAACTTGGGACCTTCAGATGCCACGGGTTCAAAATGCTGCTTTCCAGGGATGTAGCTTTCTCCAAAGTTACCGATAATCTCTTAATTGCCAAATTAGTGATGGCCTTTTTTCAGACTTCCTGTTTCTTAAACCTATCCACACCATCTGACAACATGGACTACCTTCTCCTGGACACTATCCTCCCTGAATTTTGGTGACACTGCTCTCTCCTAGTCCTTCTTCTATCTGTCTGACCACCAGTCTCTCTCTTTTTTTTTGGTTGGGCAATGGGGGTTGAGTGACTTGCCCAGGGTCACACAGCTAGTAAGTGTTATGTGTCTGAGGCCAGATTTGAACTCAGGTCCTTCTGAATCCAGGGCCAGTGCTCTATCCACTGCGCCACCTAGCTGCCCCCTACCAGTCTCTTTTGCTAGATACCATCCATGAAACCTCTAACAACACCCTCTAAATGTGAATGGATCCCAAAGCTCTGTCCTATTCTGTCTCTCTCGGGATTAAGTGACTTGCCCAGGGTCACACAGCTGGTGAGTATCATGTGTCTGAGGCCGGATTTGAACTCAGGTCCTCCTAACTCCAGGGCCGGTGCTCTTTCCATTGAGCCACCTAGTTGCCCCCCGGGCCCTATTCTCTTTCCTCTCTCTACTCTCTGTTGGTGACTTCATCAACTCCCATGGGTCCAATTATCACCTCTACCTGGATGTCTCCCAGATCCAGCCCTAGCCTCTCTCTTGAGCTCTAGCCCCTCACCACCAACTGCTCAGTGGACATTTAAAACAAGACGCCCCACTGGCATTTCAAACTAAATATGTTCAAAACAGAACTCACTGTCTTTCCAAACTCACCCCCTTTCAGACTCCCCTTTCTCTATCCTTCTGGTCACATGAGTGTTCCACACTGATGTCAGCCTCTAATCTTTGCCCTCACTCATTCCATGTATCCCCTCGGTTGCCAAATCTTCCCATTGATAATTCCAAAACAGCTTAGACAACTCATCCTTTCCTTTCTACTTGCAAAATCACTAATCTGGTTCAGACTCTCATCAAATCTTCCTTGGACACCTTTCTAATTGGCCTCCCTTCCCCAAGTCACTACTGCAATCAGCTGCTAAAGTGACTTTTGGAGGTTTGACTACAACACTACTCAGTAAATTCCAGAGGCTCCCTGTTACTTCTAGGATCCAATATAACCTGCTGCTCAGTTTGGTATTTAAAGCCCTTTACAACCTGGCCATTTCTTCCTTTCTTGACTCATTATGCAACATTCCCCTTCATCCACACTATTCCTCATATATCCACACTATCTCCCACCTCCATACCTCGAGTACATTCCCCCTTCACTTCTGCCTTTCAGAATTCTTATTTTCCTTGAAAGTTCAACTCAAATGCCATTTTCTACATGCAATCTTTCCTGATTTCCAGAGCTGCCAGTCCAAGCCTCCCTCCCCTCAATAAATGACCATCTGTCTTTCTTGTATATACCTACATTTCTGTGTGTTGTTTCCTTTGGCTAGGTTTTAAGCTCCTCAAAAGGCAGGGACTGTCTTTGTATGCCCAGCCCCTGGTAGAGTGCCTGGCACATAGTATGTGCTTAGTAAATACTTGCTGATCAGGTGAGTGGTGTGGCTTCCCATGGCACTAGTTGGGGCTAAAGTCTTCTTGGCCTCCAAAGAGGCTGTACTAGGAGGGCAGAACAAGGCCCAAATAACAGCACCCAAGACACGCTCCATCTGCTGTTGCTAGTTCTCGCCCGGTGACCCTGGTAACCCAACCCCTGACCTCATGACCCACCTTGCTCCTTATAGCCATCTGTATTGGTGCCTGCATTCAATACTGTGGCATAAACCCTCTTTGCCATGGATTTCTTCAGCATTAGGATGGCCACCACAGCCTCAGACCGGCAATACCCATTCCCTGAGGGAAAAGACAAGATTCTCTTAGGACTTCATATTTGCCCTTCAACATAAACCAAAGAAAAGGTTAGCTTTAGGCTCCTACCCCTGCCCTCTTGAGGACATGGCTCAGTGTCAGTTTCTGCATCTAAGAAACAGATGTCACTCCTCAAATTGCCCCCACAGGTGTCTCAGTGAGAACTCAGCCACTGAGTAGCTGGACCAGGCTAAGAGTAAAGGCTGGGAGGAAGAAGCCAGTGGTTGAAGTCACAGCACCCTGAATGCTAGAGCAGGAAGACACCTTGCAGAGCATTTGGTTCAACTCCCTCATCTTAAAGAATTGGGGAAACTGAGGCTCAGAAAGACTTGGTGTTAGCCCATGTTGAACTGCCCCTCCTGGCTAGCTGGGAAAATTCCCATAAGGCCAGATCATCAGCCAGTCTTTTACTGGGCCAGACTTATTGAAATAAATGATGGGAGAATTTTCATATTCCATGGGCCCTCAGAGATATTTTAATCTAATCCTCTCATTTTACAGATGAGGAAACTGAGGCCTAGAGAGCAGTTTACTACATTACAGAAAGTTGGTGGCAGATCAGAGACAGCCAGTGTGGCTTTGGCCCATTCCGCTAAAGCACACTGCCTGAGTCCTTAAGAATAATAAGAGATGATGTCCCTATGGGGTCTCAGAGTCTATGAAGTCCTTTACGTTTATCATCTCATTTGATTCTCACCAGAACACTGTAAGGTGTGTTTTTATTCTCTCCATTTTAAAGAGAAATGACCTGAGCTGGGCCACACAGCTAGTCAGTGGCAGAATCTGAACACAGGTCTCTCCATATTGCACATCCAGTGAACTTTCCATTATGTACTATATTGCCTCTTCTGAAAGCATGACTAGAAAGTGGGGCTAGCTAGGGTACAGCAGAGACATATTTGTTTGCTATTGCTGTTACTGCTATCCTGCGCCATCTCCGTGGAAGGCTCCTGACACAAGGCTGCTGGTAAGCCCCTCCCTCATTACCTGAAGCATCGTAGGCCTTGCAGGTCCCCTCAGGACTAAGCATGCCCAGCTTCATGAACTGGAGTGAGGTGTTGGGCTTGAGCAGGACATTAATGCCCCCTACAATGGCAGCACAACATTCCCCGGAAGCGACGGCCTGGAACGCACTATGCATAGCTACAAGGCTGGAGGAACATGCAGTGTCCACGGCAATACTTGGTCCTGCAAACAAGAGCACAAGTGATAGGATCAGGAAGTGGGGATGTAGAGGAGGGGGAGAGAGTCGGGAAGTCTCTGTCTCCAACTTGGCTGAGGAAGAGACAACTGGACAACACAGGGGTCGTGGGGACCTCCATAAAGATTTGTGTCTAGAAAGAAGCAGGGGCTAGACTATGGACTCTAAGCAGCCCCAACCCTGCCCAGTGCCCACAGGGTCCATTATCAGCATCATCACACAATTTACTGATATACTGAGCCCCAGAGAATCCTAGAACTTAAGACCTTAAGGACCTCAGAAGAGCCCCAGGGGCTTCCTAATAAGTCATTTATAGGATCAAAGATCTGGAACTGGATGAAACCTTGAAGGTCCTTTTACAGATGACTTAAGTGAGGCCTAGACCAATATGATACCAATGTAAGGAGCAGAGTCAAGGCCCCTTACTCTAATCCTATGCTCTTTCTACTCTCACTATCATGCTTTTGTTCAGTCATTTTTCAGTCATGTCTGGCTCTGTGTAACTCCATTTGGGGTTTTCTTGGCAAAGATACTGGATTAGTTTGCCATTTCCTTCTCTCGTTCATTTTATACATAGGGAAACAGAGGCAAACAGGACTAAGTGACTTGCCCAGGGTCACACAGCTAGTAAGTGTTTGAGGCCAGATTTGAACTCAGGAAGATGAATCTTTCTGATTCCAGACCCAGAGTTCTATTTACTATACCATCTGGCTGCCCATTATCTTTTCTAGGAAAGTGGGAAAAGAAGAAAGGAGGCATCTTTCTTTTCCCTATAACTGGGAAGACAGAGGCCCAGAGTGTGTGTGGGGGGAAAGGGAATGGTTGGAAGTCACAGAGAATCAGTGTTTGTCACGCTGGGTCCCATGACCCCCTCACCCACCTTTTAGGTCAAAGAAGTAGGACAGCCGATTAGCCATCATGGCCCGCTGGCAGCCAATCATGCTGTAGCCCACGAGTGTCTCCGGGTCTCTGCTCAGGGCCTCGGAGGCCTCTGACCCACTCACACCCACCCATACACCGGTGTTGGTCCCTCGAAGTGCAATTGGGTTGATGCCTGCCAGGGAAGCAAAACTCTCAGTGTTTGGGGTGTGCACATTCAGAGAATGCCTCTCACCCTAGCAGCCTAGGAGACATGAAGCTGCCTTGGCATCAGGGGCAGTTTTTTCCCCTCTACCTTGGAGGACCCTTACTTTTGGCTGGACCCTCTCTAGTCCTACGGCAGAACTTAGCTGAAATTGTGATTTTCGGAGCCCATGTTAGACCGGGAAAAAAAACCACAGGGCCAAGAAAACATTCTTCCTAATAAGACAGGAGGGATGGGTAGAAGGGAAGAAGAAAATGTGAAATAGCTTGGAAAGAGTTTAGGGATTTTTTTTCCTCTTCAGAAATCCAGAAGGATATTGGGAATTAGCAGGCTATGAGGAGAAGAGGAGAGGTAGAGGGAAGACAGGTTCACACTTCTCTATTTGTATAAGACCTAGGATTCAAGCCCACAGAACTTGGGACCAAAGAGGGACAAAGGACAAATTGTCAAATATGTTTCCAGCATCAGACTTAAAGATGCATTCATTTGAGCTGTGGGTGCTGGGAGAACAGAGAGATGCATCGATGGGAGGGACCCTCTCTCCCTAAGAATGCGCTTGTCTCCAGTTATTCGGCTGGAAACAGATTAAACACATCACTGACCAAATGATCACCCAAGTGTTAACAGCCTGGTCGGCTGAGATACTGTAACCCAAGGACACAAAAGTCAAGTGTCCACAGATGCAAGGAAGAGATGGACATCGACTACATCTGGGGCTCTCAAGGGCAGGGGCAGAGAGGCTGCAGGGAAAGATCCTTGGGAGGTTTTCTCTTCTTTACCAGTGAACTAGCTAGGAGTACAGCTCCTCCCCATTCTACCCCCAAATCTGCTGTGCCCTGTATGCAAATGGTCCGCTAATGGCCTAGACAGCATTCACTGTTAACACCCCAATTAAGGTACAACCTGTGCCACTGTGTCTGACTAAATGACTATGTTCCCTGAACGACAGCTCATACAGAAAGGAGCACTCCTATATTTTGACTTAGGCTGAAAAAACAAACAAAAAAACCCAAAACAAACAAACAAAACAAAAAACCGGTGGCTAGCCCAGGGGTGGGGAACCTGCAGCCTCAAGGCCACATGTGACCTTCTAGGGCTTAGCCCATCAAGTGACCACTGGACATTAGTCCATCACACACAGGTACACAAGCCAGACGTCCTCCCTTTTGCACCGTGACCACTTCCTCCACATCAAAAATTGGCTAAGAGTATCGAAAGATATTCCCAAATGTTAGGAGGTTCCTAATTCCCCAGGGTTCCCTACCCATAGAAAATAAGAAGGGCTTTCATAGGCAATTAGGTCCAGCCCCCTCATTTTTCAGATGAGGAAACAGAGTCTGAGACAGGTCAAGTAACTTGCTCAGAGTTACTCAGCTCGTAAGTGTCTGAGGCAGGATCTGAACTCAGGTCTTTCTGATTCTAAGCCTGGAACTACTACACATCATCATCCTGTTCCCAAATAAGACAGTAGTACTAGATGGTCCAGTTTTTGCCAACTAGATTATAGATTTAGGGCTAGAAAAGATCTCAGAAAACATTTTGTCCAATACATTAATTTTACAGATGAACAAACTGAGGCCCTAGCAATTTAAGCGACTTGACCTAGTAAACACAGGTGGTAAATGGCAAAGGTAAGATTTGAACCTGGTCCCAATTCCAAATTAGTAGCCACATGCTGAGTCTGTGACTAGGAAATGAGGAGTGATTTCAAATAAAGACAAGGAATATCTATAGTACTCCTCACAGGTCCAGTATTTAAATGGAATGAAACCCTTGGGCTATTCAAGGGACCCAGGGCCCACAACAGAAAAACTCAGGCACAGAGAAAATTGGACCAACCCAGCCTCCTGGTGTTTTTTCTGGCCACAGATGACCTATCTCCCTTAAAAAAGGAGCAGAGTTAATCAGGCAGTTTTTCCTTGATGCCCAAATTCTGGGGGTGTGGAAAGGCATTGGGATACTTTCTAGAAGTGAGTTAGGAGGGGAAGGAGTATTAGGCATAGTGTGAAACAGGAGAGATAGTAAGAAATTAAAAGCAGGGAAGGTTTAGAGTTGCCAAAAGAGGGCTGGGCAGGGAGGGTGAGTAAAGAGTAGAAAAGGAAAGGGCAGAGAATGCAGGGAAAAGGAAGTGAAGAGGGGGCAGGGCAAGGAGAAGGTGGAGGAGAAGAGAGGTGAAGGAGGTGGGGAAGGGGCCCTGCAGCCACTTGATCTATTCCAAGTGAGAAAGGCCCCTGCAGCAATGTGATACAGAGAAGAGCCAGGCTGCCAGAGAGCTCCCACTGGCAGAAGAATGGGCATGGAAGCTGTGATGGCAATAAGAAGCATTATCAGAAAGGCCTGGCACTGATGGAGGAAGAAGGTGGAACATTCCCCACAGAGATGTGTGGACTAGAGGAGAAATGGACTTCCCAGCCCAGGAGAGTGGGAGGAAGCCAGGCGACAATGGCTGAGCAGACAAGCGAGCAGCAGGGAGTCCTGGGGTGGCTGCTGGTTGTGTGGTCTTCCGAATCTGCAGTCCCTGAAGGTTTACGTGTGCCCTCCTTATGGCTTGGCTCTAGGAGTCAGAGCTGGAGAGTGGGAGGTGAAAGCCTTGGGAGGGGGAGAGGGATGGGAGACTAGGAAAAATGGGGGCAGGATCTGGGCTAATTGAGCTGGAAAAAATCTCGGTCATTGATCTGCTCTGTGAAATACACCCAGCCCACCCCCTCAACAGCCAGCTCTAGGCTTTGAATGTTCAGCTGGCAATAGGGTGGGTGGCTGTTTGGTTCCTCCCCCCCACAGAGATCACCTCGAGGGTATTTGAGGAGAGTCTCAGCCCCAGTTCAGCCTCCATCTTAGGTCAGAGGAAATCCCAGAGCCCCAGTCCATTATTTCTCAACCTAGTGACACCTATTGTCCCACCAAGGAATTTTTTCTTTCCCCACCTCCTCCTTCTATCCCTTGATCAAATTCTGGCTGATAAGAGAAAGCAAACAATGGAAGTTATCAGATATCAAGGACATCTCAGCGACAAACTGGTTAAAAAACAGTAACCCCATCCTATCACCCCCCCCAACCCCAGTCCACCCACCAGTCTTAAGCCAGGGCTGACTAAAATTCAGAAGCACAAATCAGTTAACCACTCCTACCTAGGAGCCTCCAGAAGAGGTATCTGTTCCTTCCCACTCACTTCTGACTACACATAAGGCTGAGAACCACCTCCTCTGGAGCTCCATTCCAGACCATTTGGGACTATTGAGAGACCCTGTTCCTGAACAGGGCTGAGTGATTCCCCCCCCCCCCCCCCCGCCCCACAAGCCTAACTGACCAGGACACTGCCACTCACCTCCATCCACGATAGCTTCATAGGTCACTTCCAGTAGTAAACGGAGTTGGGGGTCCATTGTGTGAGCCTGTATGGGGTGGACCCCGAAGAAGGAAGCATCAAACTTGGACAGGTCCTTTAGTTTGCCTGATCTCTTAGGCAGTCCATAGAGCCCTGTAAGGAGACAGAGGCAACATTCCTAGTGTCTGGCCCCAAGGCAGACAAATTTCTCCTCTCTAGGCAGTCTTCTCTTCCTCCTCTTCAGCCAAGAATTACTGATCACCCACCCTGAGACCCATGACATTCCTCACCCTCAAAGAGGTCAGAGTAGATAGGTGAATTGAAAAAGTGCAGTTCCAACAGGTGTCTCAGCTAAGCTACAAGGAATTCAGAGAAGTCAGTGATCACAGAGCAAGGAGAAAGCTTCATGGGGGAGAGTGGGGCAGCTAGAGAATGAGAGACTGGGCGGTCTAGGCAGCACTAAATCTAATGTGTAGGCAGCCTGGTTCTCCTCACTCCCTCTCACTATCATGAAAGTCAGTCCCATTAGGACTCCCGGCTTTGGCACAGTGACATTGCCGTGGGCTAGGCTAGGGGGAACATTGGGCCACATCAGCATTCTGCACCTCTATGCCTAAGCTGGGAAGCCCTCGGCCCAGTCTGATGTTGGCTGAGCCCTGTAGACTGGCTCTGGTGAGTCATATCCTGCCTGTCAGGTAGGACAGCTCCAGAGAACCAAGCTGGGCGTGAAGGGGGTTCATACTGAGTGTTTCTCTGACAGGTTGTGTGACTGAGGGGAGGGAATAAAGGTGCCAGAAGTGTCCATGTACACTGCTGGGTCAAGGAAGCCATGTAGGGAGGGCCTGGAGACATCCCCCGAAAACACTTCATTAACTTTCCCCCCCCAGACTCCAACAGGAGCTTTTCTTTCCCTGTACCACATCCTAGAAATAGTTTTTCAGGACCAACTCAGAGGAATTAACCCACCTTGTGGTCCTAATTTAAACAAAGTACCTCCTATTCCTCCAACTGGGAGGCAAGCTGGGCAGAGGAGGTTGGCACTGCAGCAAAACAATAAGGATGTATAGCCTGCACATTTGAGAAGAAAAGCTAATGAAGCTACTGTGAACTCAGCTCTTCAGGACTAGTTCTGGAGTGGACCTAGGGGAAGGGGAGGACATTCCTGGAAACTACTATGCAAACCCCACTACAAGATAAGCATCTCAGTGGAGCGGGAAGTGAAGAAGAAGAGGAAGATGAAATTCCCTGAAGGGAAGACTGAGGCACCTGGGGCGAAAAGTCACAGAACCAGAGAGCTGGAATGGGCCGAAGAGATCACTTAGTACAAAGCCCTCATTTTACAGGAGAGGAAGCAGAATGACCAGAAGAGATCCTTGGGAAAAGGGGAGACCTACTATCTTTCGACCTACTATCTTGCCAAGATTGTTGTAAAATGTTAGGAAGCAGGACTGACCAATAACCACCAAAGACTTCTAGGCTGAAAGAGATGCCGGTTCAGGAGAGATCATGTCACAGTAAAAAGGAAAGAAGGGTAGGGTGGGAGGGAGTCACTGGACATCATCTAGTTCAGGAGCTCGTAACATTTTTTGTGCCATGGACTCCTCTGGGAATCTGGTCAAGCCTGCAGCCCCCTCCTCAGAATGTTTTTATTTCATTTTCTAATTTAGTAGTATTTTATTTTTTCAAGTTACATGTAAAGACAATTTTCAGAATGTTTTAAAATGCTTAAGATAAATACACAGGATTACAAAGGAAGTCAATCATACTGATATGATTATTGATGATTAAAAAAACAAACAAAAACTCCCCTAAATTCACAGACCCCAGGTTAGGAACACCTGTTCTAGTTCAACCATGACATTTTACAGATGAAGAAAGATAGCCTCAGAGAGGGGAGAAATGACTGGCCTAAAGTCACGTGGCTAATTAGAAGGAGGTGGGTATGGAAGTTGGCCAGAATCCAGGTATTCCTATTTCCAGGCCAAAGCTTTTCCCTCCCTAGCCCAAGTCACTTTCTCCTCCTTGCTCACAAGGCCCAGGCTCATTGCACGCACTCACCTGCCTTCCACCGTCTGTCATCATCTGTGACCATATCCACACCTCCGATCAAGTTATCCCAGAACTCCTGAAGATTTTCTGACTTGGGAAACCTTCCCGCCATTCCTGCAATCACCACCTCCTCCATGTTTCAGCTCTTCTCTGTAGGGTAAGGAGGGGAAGGAGAAGCCGAAAACTAGCAATGGAGTCCCAGCATACGAAGAGAAAAAGCAAGTTGAAGAACTGGTTATATAGAGTTCCCACCCACCACCTCCACTATGTTTCACTGGCTGATCCAAGGGAGATCTCTCTTGAAGACACCAAGAGGACGCTCATGTCTCTGGGAGAAACCAGTCCTGGCTTCAGCTGGCTGCCCGTGGGATCCTACTGCATTGCTGAGAGGGAGAGGCCGGGGCTTATTGGTAGGGCTGAATGACTAAGTCCAGAAACGGGCAGAATCAAGGAGAGGAAGGAGATAACCATGAGAAAGGAGATAAAATCACTTCAGACTGCCCTAAATTTCCTCCAAAATTCATGTAAAGAGTTGTCTGCCCATCAAGAACCTTGAACCTCATCAGAAAAAAAAAAAAAAAAGAATATAGGGGCAGCTAGGTGGCACAGTAGATAGAGCACCGGACCTGGAGTCAGGAGGACCTGAGTTCAATTCCAGCCTCTGATGCTTGACGCTTCCTAGCTGTGTGACCCTGGGCAAGTCACTTAACCCTGACTGCCTTGAACAAAAAGGAAAAAAAAAAGAGTATAAAGAAAAAATGATTACCTTCAGGTTCAAAGATAAAAAGACTCTGGTTTTTAAGGCCTGGCCCCTTCCTACCTTTCTAGTCTTCTTATATTTTACTCTCCTCCGCATATGCAGCAATCTAGTGACACTGACCTCTTTGCTGCTCCTGATCCTCAAGCTAGATATTCAATCTCCAATTTCTGAACATTTTCAGTGGCTGTCCCCCAGGCCTGGAACTCTTTCTCTTCTTGTCTTCAGGGTCTTTAGCTTCAAGTCTCAACTGAAGCCCAACCTTTTGCAATAATTCTTTCCTAGTTCTTCTTAATCTTAGTGCCTTCCCTCTGAGATTATCTTCCATTTATACAGTCTTACATTTTGTTTGTACACAATTTGTTCACAGCATTAGAGAGTGAACCCCTTGAGAGCAGGAATTGATTTTTGCCTTTCTTTGCGTCCCAAGCACTTAGCATGATACCTTGTTAGGTGGGCACTTAATAAATGCTGGTTGACTTGGGGAAAAAAAATTTTTTTTAAAAGAGTAAAACTTAATCCATGCAAAAATCAGAGCTGCATTGGAGATAGAGGGGTGTGAGGGATGTTAGAAATGTGAGGAGAGTGAAGGAGGCCAAACCATGGTGGGAATACGGGGCAGGGGAAGAAAGCGATAGGGAGGGAGATACAGAAATCAAATACTGGAGCGAAGTTGAGACCTGGAGACACTCAAGGTAGTAAGATGGGAGAAAGTCTGAATAGATGAAGAAAGAAGAGAAGAAGGGTATGTTGGCAAAAAGCCAGAACAATAGGGAAGAGAGACCTAGGAAAATCAACAGAGATAGAGGCCCAAGTCAAATCTCTTTGCTTCTGGGGGAGGAGCTGAGCTGAGCAGGGTCCTGGGGAGGAAGCACAAAGAATGACTTTCTGGACTCCCCCATGGCTCCGGCGTCCCAGGGAAACTTTAAGGAGAAATAACAGCATTGCCTGTTGCTTCCCCTTTTCCTTAGTCCTTGCTGTGAGGTAGGATAGGGAATCATCCCTAACACTGATCTTTCTCTGATCCCCTCCCAGTTCCCTAGCTGAGGGCCTGGAAGCTCAGGGGCTCCATCTCTCCAGGGGCTCCTGAGGCCTCCAGACCCAGATCACTGATGCAGAACTAGAACATTACCTGGTCCAAATCCTTAGAGTTTTACAGATGAGGAAACTGATGATGGGGTCAACTGTCTTATTAAGTAACAGAGCAGGGAATCCAACCCAGGTCATAGGCTCAAAAGCTGCAAGGGACCTTAGAAGGCCATTTAACCCAAGGCCTTCATTTTACAGATGAGGAAAACATTTGCCTGAGGTTGTACAGGTAGAGCAAGTAGCCAAACTAAGGTGCTTTGACTCTGGATCCACAGCTCATTCTACTAGGCCAGAATCCAGTCTCCTGGAGGGAGCCTGAGATTCCAGGCTGCAAAGCACACCTACCCTTTCTTCTTCCTCTGCCAGGAGGGCACAGAAGGCCAGGGATAGGGCTTGGCCACTTTCCCTCAGGTGAACTCTCTGGCTTTTGGCCAATTGCCAAGGCTCTGGAGGAAAAGGGAGGCTGATGTTCATGACTGGACGGTCATTAAGACCAGATCACTCCCCACCAGCTGCCCCCGAGCCAGAGTGACCCTCTTGGTTCTAGTCTCCCCAGGCAGGCCAGAGATAGGAGGTTCTTTCATTATTGACAAATCAACAGATTTATCAGTAAACAATGGAGGGCAGGGCACAGGCAGAGGAAAGCAAGCACTAAATTTGGGAGTCACAAGGCCTGGGTTTGAATCCTAGCCCCTTTCAAGATCAAATGAACTAGCTTAGGAAAGCTGCTTGCTCCATTCTCTCTGGGCCTCAATTTTTCATCTGTAAAATGAGGGAGATGAGATTACCTGGCCTTTCAAGACCCTTCTAGTTCTCAATCCTGAGGTCTCACAATTCATTTGTCTACAATATACAAGGCATTGTGGGAGACACAGAAATGAGTTATGAGGATTCCCCAAGATCAATTCCTTAAGGAATTGATAGTCTAGCTGGGCAAGATAGACACATAAAAAAAGCTCAATGATGGACATGCTGTGTAAGTGGAGGCAATAAATGCTAAAGGAAATCAGAGGTGGTGGTGGGATTCATTTCCAGCTAATGTATGACTTCAGAACTTAGCACAGTGATGGGCACATAGTAGGCACTTAAATGCTTGTTAACTGATGTCCCAGCCCTGGGTCCTCAAATTTTATATCTCTTTCCATTCTAATATCTATCTTGCAGGGGGATGGAATGGGCACCTGGGTGTCCCTTATTATCCAAAGGAAACAGAAGGTCAATTGCCTTGTTCCTTATCTTCCTTTAAGGAGGTAATTTCAGTATCCTGTGACTGGTGGTTGTTGGTCCCAGAGCCTGATTGTAACCACATGTCTAAGCCTTGAGGGGAGAAACAGCCCTTAGGGGGCTTAGAGCACGAAGGAAGGAAGAGCCACTATCCCATTTCTAAAATGACCTGTAATTGGCACACATACACCTCAGAAATCCAGGAAGGAATCATGGGTCAGTCCTGCTACAATTCCATTCTCCAGTCAAGCTTTCCTTGGGATCTATCTCCAGGCCTTCTTTCACCTCCTAGGGTAGAGTATGAGGTAGGGGGTCTGAAGGAGAGGAGGAAGTGGCTACTTTTCCACTGATCAGGCTGTTTCTGCCCACTGCTGTCCCGATATTCAGACTAGGCTCAGGAAGATGGTAGAAAACACTCTTCTGTCCCAGGTAATTACATGGAGAGTTCCAGGAACTCTCTAGGCCAGGGGCTCATGACCTTTTTAGTCGCCAGGGACCCCTTTGACTGTCAGGTCAAGTCTAGGGACCCCTTCTCAGAATGATATTTTTTAAATGTATAAAACAAAATACACAGGATTACAAAGGAGACCAATTACATAGAAACAGTTATCAAAATATTTTTTAAAGCAAGATCATGGACCTCAGGTTAAGAACCATTGTTCTAGGCAGTGGAAACCCTAGAGGGCCATGGGATCAGAACCTTGGGTAGCAAGGACAAGACCAGGGGCAGCTACGTTTTCACAATTTGAGCAACTGATGACACAGGTGAATTGTTCTCCATCAGCCCTCTGAAAACCGGCAGAGCTAATGATTAAATAGCATGGAGTACCCTTCCTGTAGGAGGAATCCATCCTTTGGCTTCTCTAAGTAGAGTGAGAAAAGCCTCCTATCTCCCCAGGACTCTCACACAGGGTAGGTTTCAGTTCTCTCTCCTAATGACAGAGGCAGGTAGGATCTACTGAGGGGAGGGAGGGAGCAGTTTTTCCTCCTGCTCAAAGCTCTTTCTCTATCTTGTGGAATAAGCAGTCTTTCATCCACTCCATATGACTGGTGTGGAACTCCCAGGCACCAGCTTGCCTCGTTCCAGAAATCGGTTCCTCTGTTCTCTACCTACTTGCTATGCACACGGAGTTCTGGTTGGGAGGAAATGCTTGGCTGGGCCCTTCCAAGGCCAAGCTTCCCAGGAACAAACTTCCAAGGCTGTTTGCTGTGGGTCCATGTTTCTCCACACATTCTCTGTGCCTCCTAACTGGGTGATCTGTCTTTCCCTCTCCCATGCTGGAGAGGTGGCTATCAGCACTTAGCCTGGGCTGAGGCTTCTGAAGGAAAGGGGCTCGAGAAAAGAGGTAGGGTAGTCTTGCTTACTTTTGTACTCTGTAAGCTTCAGTGGCCTCAATTTTGAAATCCTCAGCAAATACACTCAAAGGTACACAAAAGGTCCTCCAAGGTCCTGTAGTTGCAGTTCTCCTGCCCTTTTCCACGCTGCCCACATCACTTGGCACTCCCTGTTCTGTTCTCTATTTGCTTTCTCTCCTAGAGGACCTTAGTGAGGATACTACAGGCAGCTTGTCAGCAAAGCCACTCCCCAAGATGAGGAGAAAAGTCATTTCCTCTCCTTGCCAGGTCACTGACGGTCAGATCTAGAAAGAACCTTAGAGGTTCTGTAGGAATGTGATACCTGATGTGGTGAAATTACTTGTCCAAAGTTACCCAGCTATCTAGTGGCAGTTAAGACTGGAACCCAGGTCATCAGACTTCTAGTCCAATGCTCTGGCCACTGTAACCACCACCTCCCTGGGGAGAAGACCTCCAGAGGCCAGACTAAGTGAGGCTCTATAGGTAAAGGGACCACATAGCTCCCAAATATGGAGAATATTTTTCCCCACAGCAACCAACGTCTCCAACAAGACCAAAGTCTGGGTGGCTAACATGCAGAAAATCCCTTTGCTTGTCCTAGTTTCTGCCTCACACACACACAAAAAAGAGACAGGGCTGAGAACTTAGTTTCCAGTGGCATTATTCACAGGAAGGGGACTGTACCCCCCTTCACGAGTTCCCATACACACAGAGGCTGCATTATGTGCAGGGTGAGGAGGAGGCTGAAGGAAGAGAGAGAGGAACAGAGTATTTTTTTTTTTTTAATCTTCAGGTCTACTGGTAGCTGCAGCCCTGGCCAAGCCCGTGTGTAACTCCATCTCCAAGGGCTGAGATCAAAATGGCTGTTTGTAGAACCTGCACAATGCAGCAAGCACACTCCATTCCCATCTCTCCTTCTCTCTCCTCTGCTATTACCTCACCTACTCATTGCATTTCCCCCATCCCCCATTCGAGCTCATCTACACCCCTCCTCCTCCCCCTACCTTCCTGAGCAGGGAGGATTCCCTGCCAGTGAGGTGGAGTTTCAAACCAGATTCCCTTCTGTTCCTTGGTCAGGCCCCTGATCAGCTGAAAGGAGGTTTAGGGTCAACTTAGGAATTTGATGCCTAACTGCTCCTTCCACAGCAAAGGTTAAAGTGCAGCTAAGGGTGGGGGTGGGGGGGGTAAGGGAAGCAAGCAGGGGGCATTTAAAAGGAGTTAACAATTTGAGTCCAGTTGCTTTGGCGAGGTATATACTGCTTGATGAAAAGCTAAGCGCGTGACATCCGGTCTCCCCCTCACTCTACAGGCTCCCCAAATTTCCTAATACAAGCAGAGAGAGCCCTGTCTGGGCAGAATCTTAGCCACAGCCTCCTGCTCCAGAGGCAGGTAAGCTCCTCCTTCAGCATCCACACGGTAGTAGTTACAGGCGAGGAGAACCGCATGAGCTTTAATGAGGAAGCGCACACCCGGTTATTACGGCACCCCCCACCTTCTTCTCTCGGGCAAGGCCTCAACTCGGCCCACTTTGCTCTGCCCCTGATGGGGACCAGGTGGCCTGGATCCAAGTCCTGGATGGAGGGGGGGAGGTTGGGCTAGCAAGGCCATGCCTCCTCGGTAGCCTGATGGGGGGGCAAGATAGTTCTCCCCCCAACCCCGCCCCTGCCCAGAGCACGAGGGTCTCCAGCGCCCGGCGCTCTTATCGCTCTGGCCTTGACCTCGGATGCGGAGCTTCCGTGGTCCCCCCCCTCTCGTGCATCCCAGCTCCCCAGCTCTCGGTGGCCCAGGGCGGAGGGGTGAAGCACGCTGTCGGCTTTTTCTTTTCTTTTTTTGTCTGCTTGTTACCTGGGCCAGCTGCGGGGCTGCGTGACGGGAGTGGGGGTCGGGACCCGGCTCGGTCAGGCCGCGGGGGTGATGCTGATGCTGGCGGCGGCGGCGGCGAGCGAGGGATGCCGGCCGAGGGATCCTGGGGCGGGAGGCTGAGTGGAGCTGCTGCTGCTGGGGCTGCTGCGGCGGCGGCGGCGGCGGCGGCGGCGGCTGCTGCTGTTCAGGCTGCGGCGGCCGCTTCCTTTCTCTCTGTCTCCCTCTAGCTCCAGCTCCCGACTCTATTTAAACAGCTGCCATCCTCCCGTGGCCACGCCACATGGGCTGACAGTTTGGCTCTTTCACGCAGGCCAATGAGCGGCCGGGCCCGGCTGCCGGAGCCGGCCGTGGGGTGATCCCTGTGCGCGGGGCTGGCGCGAGTCCCAGAGAGGGGACCCTGGACGGAGGAGGGGGAGGGGGCGCCGGGGAGGGGAGGAGGCGCGCCCCCTCGGGCGGGGCCCGGCGCGGGGAGGGGCGGGACCCGGCGGCTCATCCTCCTCCTCCCCCACCCTCGGCATCCCCCTTTCCCTGTTTTACCCCACCCCCACGCCCCCAGCGGCTCTCTGGCTGCTAGCTGAGTTGTCCCGGGTGGCCCAAACCCTCTTCCCAGGGCCGAGGCGGGGTCGGGAAGGGGGGGGGTCTCCGCTTGCCCTCCGCCCAGTCTCTGGTGTGGGTCCTCCTGCCCACCCCCGCCTCCAGACTGAGTCCGGGACTCCCGCGCGCGTGATTCCGGGTGGGGTGTGTGGGGGGGAAGCGGGCCATGTGTGCAGACGGCGCTGGCAGGTCCCGGAGCGCCATGTGTACAATTAGCCCCCGAAGGGAGCCACGAATGGGAAAGCGGGTGCTCGTGTAGGGCAGAAAGGGGTGCACAGGTGGCGTGGCGGTAAGGGTGGGGGCGCTTCGGCCTAGCCTCGCCGCGCGCACACGTTCCCATGCCGCCGCTTAGGGGAGAAACGGAGTGACTGGGGCTGGACGGGCGCCCTCGGCTCATTCACTCGGCCTCGGCCAATCTGGAGCCTAGGGGCGTGCGCGCCCCTGCCAGGCCGGGCCAATGGCGGGGCCTGTGTAGGTGTTGCTAGGCGATAGGGTGATGAGCTGACTGCGTGGGTGGGTGGGGGATCCAGGCGCGAGCCCGCGGGGTTGCTCGCTGAGCTGGGCGCCGGCCCGCGTGCGGAGGTGGACGCGCATGGAAGCCGCCGTGGCTTATTTGCGGTCATTCACCCCTGCCGAGTGCGCTCCCGCCGGGGTTACTGCAGTTCACGGGCAGGACTGGGCGGGCTCCGCGCTCCCCTCGCCCTCCGCCCCAGGGGGGGCGCTCCCCCTCCCTGTCCATGCTCCCTGAATCCCCGGAAGAGGGCGTGCGGCCTGCTGAACCCTATGTCTCCCTCTTCGCCCTCGGGCATCGAGCCAGTTTTTCTTCCCCAAGACCCTTCTGGGTCCCATTTTGCTGTGGGGGAATCTGTGTGTCTGCCTCCACGCCTTGCTTTGCAGTCTCGTTCACCTTTGGCCGGACCCCACCTGTCCGTAGGGCTTCGATTGAGGCCGAAGGGAGTTCCTGCTGCCTCCCCCCAAGGGGCTGTCTTGGACTCCCTCTGAAGCGTGCTAGTAGTCAAAAGTTAGCCCTCCGGCCTTTTTCCTCTCCTCCTTCCACTGGGTAGGACACCGGATAAATGCAAACCCATTTAACTGGTTGCTTTGGCCAGCTCGGTTTTCTGAGGGTGGGGTAAGGCTCTTTGGGAACATTAAATTTGCCGTTTTCGACGTTAGCAGATACCTGTGCGAGGGAGAACTCGAGTGAGAGACACTTAATTTTAACTTCTTTGGTAGCCGGGTGAAAGAAAACGTATGGAGTTCCGTTTATAAAGCTTTATAAATCTTGTTGAGATGGAGTCCCTGCCCTAGGATGTTTACAAAGTAATTATGGCACAATAGTGGAAAGGAATAGGTGAAATGAGAAAAGTAAAGTGTGCTTGGGAGAGGGGAGAGAGTACTTCTGGCCGAGAAGGAAGGGGAGGTGACATTTGAGCTAACCAAGTCTTGGAAGAAGGATAGGATTTTGACGGTTACAATGGGCTTAGAGGCATTCCAGGAAAAAGAAACTGCTTCATAGAAAAACACTAGATGGGAAAGTATACATTTAAGGGCAAGAAGAAATGAGTAGTGGCATGAGCTCAATTAAACCAGCTCTCTTTCCTTGACACTCTTAGGATTTCTTCCCAATCCCTCGTTCATAGTTCTTTGTTCTGTCAGCCTTCAAGTCCTCAAAAGCTTGGTTTCTGGAAGAAATATGGTAGTGGGATCTTACTGTTTTGGTCTTCCCTCCTCCCTTTCCTTTGTAGTTGAATTTGCAAACTCCATCAGAACAGAAAAGGAGCTATCTCAGAACTTAACTAAGGCCTGAAAGGTGGTTCAGCACTGATTTCCTTAAGAGGAAAGGTTGATTTGTAGTACTTCAGCCATTTCTTTGTTTCCTCTCCCCAGTCACTCAGGTTGTCACTTGAATGGTCTTTGTTCTATCTCCTCTTAATTTCAAGAAATTTTCATTTTCTATCCAGAGGTCATTAGAAATCTGAAGTTCTTAAATCAGGTCTCCCTCTTTCTCTACTGATTTTTGAGGCAATGTCATTTGCCGCTTCCCTCAGGAGATGGCATTGTTTTTGGTAAATGTTGCTACCCTTTGGAGCAAAACTTGACTTTTGGAGTTCATTCTGCTCCCTTAACCTCTTGAAGACATAAGTCTTAAGTAGTGATTTCCATAGTTCCCTGAAGTGCAACATACTCTTTATTTTCCTGGATAAAGGACTTTTTGAAATGACCAGATATAAAGCCAAGGAGACAAATTCTAAACCTATTCTCCCTTTTCCTGTTGGCCAATTCAAATTTAGCTGAAGCACTGATATACTGGATTCTAGGAAGACAAGGATGTTGTTTTCATATCTCTCCAAAATTCTCTCTCTGATTATTCATTATATAGCAAGCAGTTACATAGACCAGTAGCACCACTGGTATTTACAGCATCCTGCAGGAATAGACTGAGGCAATATATCTCCTGGGAAGAAGGTTAGGGAGCTGCTTGCCTAGTTCAGTGTGTGAGCTACATTTTCTAGGAAAGGAAACTGACAGGAAAATGATAAATGTTAACTCAAAGCCCTTAGGAAAATCTAGCTGTTCAAGTCAAATTCAATAGCCCATTTAGTGTATACTCTGCAGATGGTAGATTATAGTAATACAAAAATGAAACCAGTCTCTGCTCTTAAAGAGATTATAATCTAGTGGAAGAGATAATAATTTTAATAAAACAAATGCACAGGAGGGGCAAAATACTGTTTCGAGAGATCCTGGAAGGAATCACTTAGAGCTGGGGATGGGGAAAGCATGAAATCTGGGAAAGTTTTATCTAGAAAGTAGGTCCTGAATTGTATCTTGAAGGAAAAGAAGGGTTGGTTCAGCAGACAGAGATGTGGGAGGAGGCCATTTGAGATCTAGAGAGACCATAAACCACAGCAACAAGTACTGAAGGAGTGCAGGTGGTACAATGAGTAGCTTTGCATTGACTAAACTAAGCTAGTATTGTACTAGGAGTAGGGAAAGGTTGAGAGTTCTGGAAAAAGACAAAATAGAAATGGGGGGAGGAGGAGGGGCAGGGCCAGTATTGACCTCCAGTACTGGCTGTTTTTGTAACAGTGGCATTGCATGTGAATTTCATGTGGGTAAGTGGCAAGACCCTTCTAACAGATGTATTGCTGGTGAAAGGAACCTTTTGGTTGCATGAGAAGGGGCAGGAAACAACATGCATTAGTAGCTGAATAGGTTTTAAATATTTTCTTTTTATTATGAACTTAGCAATCATCAACACAAACATTTCAACCTACAAAGAACAAAAAGGGACGTTTACAAGGTAGTGATAAACCTAACCTATGGTATTGCCTTCTCAACTTTTTTCTTCTGTGTATTTTAAGTATTTTGTTGATGCTATTTTTTTTTTTGCATCTCTATCACGACTCACTAAGTTACACCCCTCCCATTCCCACCCTTTATACCCTAACAGATAAGTATGGTCAAGCAAAACAAATCAACACATTGGCTAGGTCTGAAAATGCCTCACTCTGTACCTCTAGTGGATTACCTTTTTGCCAGTAGGAAGAAGGCAAGGCTTAGGCCCCCTCATTCTGTCTCTGGATCCCAAGGCTACTCATATTGGCCCTGGTTGGAAAAAACACTTAGGTTAGTGCCATAAAGTGGATAAGGCTGTTGAGAATGACACAAGTGCCTGGCCACATATGGTTCCTGCTTTACAAGGAGAATGCTAATGAGATCTAAGGTAGGCCTTTGGAAATTCAAAACCATAGTAAGGTTGTGCCACAAAAAGAATTAAGTCAATATGTCCACAGCCTGCAACACACTGAAATGATCTCCACTATTTAGAAATAACTCTATCATGACCCATTTCTAGATGGTGGCAATAAGGCTGAGCTCATGCCTGGGAGCAGAAATGCTTGTTCCCCCCTCTTGAGATGTAGGATCTCAAAGCATGAAAGGACTCCACCTTCTGCAATAAGGGATCCAGTTTGAATTAATGACACTGGGTGTCCTCATTTAAGAGGAAGTATCTGTGAGGCTAACAAAAGGGTGACTGGGGATAACTTTGGATTAGTATGAAAATGTCTGCTTTCCTAGTGTCACACCATTCTGTAGATCTCCTTATCAAAGCGTCCCACGAGAGTATGGGTCCTGAAAGAGTAGGGTCCAAAGGATATGGCCCTCTTCCTCTTGCAAGGTTGGCACTGAGAAGCTCTATCACAATAATGGTTAAACACTGTGAGGGGAAAATACACAAGAAACACTTCTACTACAGATAGACATCCTCTTCCAGCTCTCTTACCAGGTGTTTTTTTTTGTTTTGTTTTGGGTTTTTTTGGTAATTGGGGTTAAGTGACTTGCCCAGGGTCACACAGCTAGTAAAATGTTAACTATTTGGTCTGAGGCCAGATTTGAACTCAGGTCCTCTTGACTTAAGGGCTGGTGCTCTATCCACTGCACCACCTAGCTGCCCCCAGGTTTTCTTAAAAAAAAAAAATATCCATCATACATACAGGAATATAGGTGGAGCTGGGCATTGTCCACATATCCTAGAAACAGAAGAGCAGTCACTGTATGGGTCTGATAACAGAGAGCCAAGCCCCAGTGTAACAGTAGGTCACTTTTGCTACTGTTAGCCAGGAAGTAAGAGATTTTCATGACATTCTTTAGTTTTGATTCATTGTATAAGTATTTATGCCATATAGGACAACTCACAACCTACCATCAAGACTATTGTAAAAGCTAAGATGCTTGTTAATTTTAATTAACTCTGTAGGCAACACCAATTAAGCCATCTCCAACAAAATGTGTAACATAGAAGTTTCTATTCTTGAATCTAAGAACTTACTTTCCTGCCTTGCTCCTCTATCCCAATCACACCAACAATAGAGCTGTCCACAAATTCCAGTAGATCCTGTCATTGGAGAAGAGAAGAGCTGGGCACTGTCATATTTAGGTTAGTCTTTCACGTTATAATTCCTGATTTTTGATGATTTCTGAGTAATTTTTGGTTTTGCAGGATGGGGCTTAGAGGACTTGGTGGATTTTGGTCTTGGCTGGACCTCCAACTTCATTCCTTCAATGGTAAAAGCTCTGGGAGTCCCTACTGTATCCTGGTTCAGTTCTTGGAGGCTGTCAGCTGCTCTGGGTGCTAGAAGCTCCACTGTGTAAAGAGAAAGAGAAAAGAGTTTTGTTAAGATTATTAAGACTAAAAGATTAAACAAGTTAACATTTTTAAAAATTTTTAAAATTAAGATTGAAAAGGCATGTGATTATTGTATAAGTACAGATGAGAAAATGAAGCTCTGGATATGTTAAGGAACTGGCTGTTGGTTTAAAATTATTTCCCTTTTCCCTTCACCAGCAGGATCTCTTGAATCTCCTGAATGTCTTTAACTGATGCCAGGACAAGTTGGAGAGCCTACAGAAGCAGCTGTTGCAACTGGCTTGCACAACAACTTTAGCTACTGTGTCCTGTCCTCAGTGTCCTGGGGGACAGGAGGTCCTTGTGAACATGTGCTCTTTAAATGCTTCCCTGATCCAGCCTTAGCCCTGTACTCTCCACTGGGGCACTGAGGACACTTGGACCTAGAGAAACACAAGTTCTTGTCATGACTATTTCACAACATGAAATAGAAATGTCATATTCTGGTCCTGTTCTAAGCCAAAAGAAAGAATAATGTGCACTTTTGTGGTTAATAGTTTACTTTAAGTTTCACCTCTCAGGCAGCTTTTTACTAGCTTTCAACAGTTAGTCAGTAAGCATTTGTTTTGTTTTGTTTTGTTTTTTGTCTAGGCAATGGGGTTCAGTGACTTGCCCAGGGTCACACAACTAGTAAGTGTTATGTGTCTCAGGCCAGATTTGAACTCAGGTCCTCCTGAATCCAGGGCTGGTGCTCTATCCACTGAGCCACCTAGCTGCCCCCAGTCAGTAAGCATTTGTTAAACACCTACTAGGTGCCAGGCACCATGCCAAGGATACAGAGTCAAAACAGTCCTTGTCCTCAAGGAGCTCATAATCTACTGGCACCATCATCTGATGTGAATGCTGTCAAAATGAAGCCTAGTACCCCACAGTAGCCATTTGAAAAACGTCTGAGCCAACTGTCTGCTTTTCTATGAGTAAGTTCAAACATTGCACCAGGAGAAGTTGGCTACTTCAGTCAGTCCTACTTCATGTGAACTCAAGCAGGAGAGCTGGAAAAAGCAAATGTTAGAAAATTATAATTGTTCTTCAACTACTTCATCTTTTTCCCTTTGTCATTTATATACAAGTAAGAGTATCTCTTGGTGATTGAGAGAATAAAGTCCTTGGGCTGGTTGAAGGATCCATCCCTGTGTCTTGAGATGGGACTATACTCAGACCACTCCAGAGAAAGAGCTTTTCTTTTCCTCAGAAATTTCCAGTAGTCTCTATCACCTTTCTTAACATCATGTTAGCCTTTTACTACTAAGATAATGCTTCCAGTCTAGGATCACTATGTGCATTACAGGTGTTTTCATTTTTTTTTTTTATTTTGATCTATATATCCCTCTATTGTTCATTCAAGACAATGGACTGTGTTCAGAGGTGAAGTCTGTGGCCATGACTCAGCGCAAAATTTAACTAACCCAAGTGGAACCTGAACCTATTACCTCTACCTCAGCATGACCCCTCCTAAAAACTGACCTAAGACACAAAGTAAAAATAGCCAACTAGAAAAGACATAGGGCACGATCTGAGCAAATTGATGATTGAGGTACATCACATACAGAGCAAGTTGGCTGACTAGTTAGTTACTGAAAGTTAGTTGCTTTCTCTAAATTGCTCCAATCCCCAAATCTCAAAAAAAATGCATGTTACATAATAATTACAACCTTAATCCATAGGAAAATAATGTTCTTCCCCTCTATTATACACATATTAGATATAACATCTCATGAATTAGCCTCTAGAAAATCTTAATACTTGGTGCTCTTGTTCAATATTCCTACTCCCAACCAAACCCATATATTCACTGTGATGAACACAAGTGAGCAGGATAGTCTTGAGACTTCGGGCCTAGGTATAAGGCCTCCCCGTGACAGTAGCTCTACCCAAACCACCACCTGAACAAGAAGAAGACACTGATTCTGCCTAGCCATTTAAAAGAAAAGAGAATATAAAAATCGGACAAATTTTCAGGGGAAAAAAGAGACTCAATGAAATAGAAGGCTTTCAAGTATTTCTGATGAAAAAAGTAGAGCTGAGTAGGAATTCTGAAATGTGAGCACAAGAGTCCAGAAAAATCTAGAAAGGTAGATTTGAGCAAATGGAAGGAGCTATATGATAAAGTGCTAAAATTCTAATGGGGAGAAGAAACAGCTTCCTTTCAGAACTTTAATGTCTTTAAAAGGTATTGACGGAATTAAGTAAGAAAAAGAAGACTTGGGGGTGGATTGGTTCTATTCTGAGGGTTTTAAGAAAGGAAAGAAGGTGAGGCTAAAAGGAATATATGAATGTAAAAAGGAGGAAGAGGGGGTGGGATTTACTATTTTTCACAACTGAAGTGTATGAGAAAAAGTATACAAACGTAGAAGATGTGAGAGGAGTGGGTTTCATATGAACTTCATTCTTATCTGAACCACACAAAG
>NW_020954579.1:28827808-29020626 GCF_900497805.2 Vombatus ursinus | reverse complement strand
ACACACACACACACACACACACACACACACACACGAGTTTGGTGCAGAAATACATGAAACTCAACAGATGAGGATGGGGAGTGATGTTAAGAGGGAAGATAATGACAGAGAGGGAATATTCGAAAGCATAACTAACTTCCTGATATTAAAGGGAGAGTGAAACGAAAAGCAAAAACAAAAAAAAGGAAAGAAAGAAACAAAGACCTGGAAACTAAGGGGTGATCATCCATCAGGGAATGTCTGAACAAATCTAGTGGAATATTACACAGTAAGAAATGACAAAAGAGATGATTTCAGAGAATCATAGTTAACATTAAATAATACAGAGTGAAGTGAGAAGAAGCAGAACAATTTATACAATGACAACAACACTATAAACAAAAAAAATCCTGAAAAGTGTTAAGAACTCTGGTCAAAGCAATGACCAGCCACATCTCTGGAAGGCCTATGATGAAGCATGTTTCTCATTTGACAGAGAGGTGATGGACTCATGATGTGGAAGTAGTCATATGTTTTTGGACATGGCCACTATATGGATGTGTTTTGCTTGATTATGCTTATGTGTTACAAGGATTCTTTTTTTTCTCTATGTTTTTAATTGGGAAAAGGAGGAGGGGAGAGGGGGGTAGCAACAATGATGCCAAAAAGGGGGGGAAAGTACGAGGGTCATAGAAACATTTAAAAATGTGCATAGAGGAGTCCAGATGGAAATTCAGAAGGAAATGAAGACAAGCAGGGTAGTTTTGAAAGTAAAATGTTGGATTTATTATATAGTATAGTTTCAAAAAAGGAAGTGGTAGGAAATATAGATTCACAATTACATATACAACTTTCTTTTTGTTTCTGCTTTGTATATGGACACACTTTTTTTCTATTTTTAAGTTCAGGATTAAAAAAAACCCAGTTATAGTCAATTTAAAAAATTAAAGGGGTTGGATTAAAAAAAAAAAGAACGAAAATTGTGTCAGAAAAGCTGTGGTAAATAGTCACAGGTTAGAGGAGACTAGAGCTCTGTGCCTCAGGGAACAGGGAACAGGGATTTCCTAACATGAGGAGGCTGAGGAAACTTAGCAGCTAAGCCTTAAGAGTTTGGACAGTAGTGGAAAGGGGAAGACTTCAAAGAGGGAGGAGGATTCCCAAAGGCGAGTAACAGGGAATACAAGAGAAAATCTCAAATACCAAAAGGTGAGAGAAGGCCTGAATTCGATAAACAAATAAACCAACAGAGAGGGTAATAAAGACAGAAGGAAATTTAATGATTGAGTCAAAGGGCATATTACTATAAAAAAATGTAAACTGTGATTTTCTTTTCTTTGTATGGTTATTACAGACTGTAATGCTTACAGTCTGAAAGTCCTTCCAAATGTCTAACATTGTTGCAGCTTCAGCCTATTTAGTTATTTTATCTCCCTTCATATACTTGAATAATGCTATTTATTTAGTCTCTCTTCAACTTTTTCTTGAGTAAATAAGTTCAGTTCCTCTGGCCTTCTTTCAACAGATTTATTGATCAAACATTTCAAATCAGCTTTCTGCCTTCCTCCTGCTCCCCTCCAAGTTCTCTCATGCTTCTGTTGCATGCCCTTCACGTGGACACAGTCCTGTAGTAAAAAGCTGATCAATGTTGACAATAAGGGTAAGATTACTGGACAGTTCTTGAATGTACTTCTATTTGCTTTTGGGGCAGCTCCTGCCATGCTCATAGAAAGATAGTTCTACTCTAAATTATGTTGCCATTATGCTGTTTATTTTTCCTCCACAAAATAAGCTATTCTCTATTTACCTCTGTTCAATTTTATCCTCCCATATAACAATATCTGACCACTTTATTCTCTGATTGGATAGAGCAACATAAATAGGGGAAGCAAAGCTCTCCAGTGGGAAAGAATCAGATGGGGAGTCTGGAGCCCTAAGTTCTAGTCTTAGTTTTGGCAATGATTTATGTGATATTGAATGAATTCAACTCTATTTAACTTAGATCTCCTATCTGCAAAATAGAACAATAATATTTATACTTGGAAGGCAGGCTGTAAATCAGAAGTACTACTTTTCTGCTAGAGGCAAGGAAAAGGAGCTATAATGAAAGATCTTATACTGAGACAGAGTCACCTCAGGGATTACAACACCGCACCCTGTTTCCTCCTATGCTGTCCCATTTCTGAACAGGAGCCCCAAGAGTGTAGTGAGGGTCTTGTTTACAACAGCTTATAAGCCCACATCATAAACTAGTAAGGTAAGTTCTGTCTTAAAACTGTCACACAGCTGAAGGAAAGTTAATTTTTTCTTATATTCTTGGTAACTCTCCTTATAAATTTGATTTCTCTAATTCCCCCTATAGAAGAAGATTTGACTGTAATAACTCAGGAAGGGAAGGAGAGGAGAAGGGACTAAACATTTATATAATGCCTATGTGCTAGGCACTGTGCTAGATGCTTTAAAAAAAATAAAAAACATTATCTCATTGATCTCAAATATCTCAAATCTGTATCTCCTGGTTTCAGGAGATAGAGATCATTTAAAAAAGTGTATCAGGGTGGGATGGGGGTTGGTTGACGAAGAGGACACTGATCTACTGAGTCCCACCGATCCACTTGATAGAATTTCAGTATTCAAGGGGGCTCAATAGATCAGGTCTCCCGATCAACAACCCACTTCCATCAGCTCCTCCCCAACAATCCAATATATACACTGGGAAAATGTGAAAGTCAGAGTGCTTGTTTGTGCTATTAACTTATTTCATTTGAAGTACAGTAGAGGCACAAAGAAGAAAGATGTAACCAGGGAAGAGAAAGTGGTAGTTTGATTGAGAGAACAGATAGTCAAAAGAGTAACATGAGATAAGGCTGGAAAGTGGGATCATGCCATATTGTACAGGGTTTTGATGCTAGGAAAAGGAGTCTGAACTCTGTTTGGAGGGCATTAGGGAACATGATGAATTATACATAAGGAAGGTTTATCTGGTAGTGGTATAAAAGATGAATTGGGGTGAAGTGAAGGGTAGGGAATGGAGACTGAGAAAAATTGTTAGGAGGTTATTTCAGTATTCCAGGCAAATGTTTCCAGGCCTGTACTAGGGTGGAAGTGGAAACAGAAAGTATGGAACAAATGAGAGTGTTATTGATAAGGAAGAATTGATAGGATGTATACTACCAAGCCTGAGGTACTGTAACATTGAGGAGGCCCAGCTGAGTCATCTGTTCAGCTGGGACACTATATTCTATGCCAGCCCAACCTAGCAGTAGAGTGATTTGTCCATCATGGATACTAATGGCCTGCCCCATAGTGAACTTTATCAGGATTCTCTGGAGAAAGAAAGGACATAGAAACCTTGCTGTTTGGGAGTTGTGAGTTGCCTTGCCAATATATGTTCCCTACACGTGTACCTGACTACCATTATATCTACTCTCTTCACAGCAGACTGTTTTTGTGGGAGAATTTGCCTGAGGGTTTTTGGGGAAAATATTTTAGAACAATTTTTTTTTTGCTATACCAACTGAGTAAATGCCCCTTCTTTTCTTTTCTTTTCTTGTTAATTTATTTATTTTTAATTCAACATTCACTTCTACAAGATTTTGAATTCCAAATTTTCACCCCATCTTTCCCCTCCCCCCACCCCAAGATGGCATGCATTCTGAATACCTCTTCGCCTAGTCTGCCCTCCCTTCTGTCTCTCCATCACTTCTTTTATCCCCTTCTCCTTCTATTTTCCTGTAGGGCAGGTTAGATTTCTGTACCCATTTCCTATATTTCTTATTTCCCAGTTGCATGTGAAAACATTTTTTTAAAACATGTGTTTTTAAAACTTTGGGTTCCAAATTTTCTCCCTCCTTCCTTCCCCACCCACCTTCATTGAGAAGGTAAGCAACTCAATATGGGTTATACATGTGCAGTTATGAAAAACACTTCCATAGTAGTCATGTTGTGAAAAACTAACTCTATTTCCCTTAATCCTATCCTGCCCCCCCCATTTATTCTATTCTTTCTTTTGGCCCTGTCCCTCCTCAGAAGTGTTTACTTCTGATTACCCCCTCTCCCAATCTGCCCTCCCCTCTATCTATCTATCCCCTGCTCTCTTGTCCCCTTCCCCCCCCTTTTTCCTGTAGGGTAAGATAGATTTCCATACCCCAATTGAGTGTGTATGTTATTCCCTCCTTAAGCCAAATCCTATGAGAATAAGATTCAATCATTCCCTCTCACCTTTCCCCATTTCCCCTCCACTGTAAGAGCCTTTTCTTTTCTGTTTTTTTTTGTGAGATAATTTACCCCATTCTACCTCTCCCTTTCTCCTTCTCCCAGTATAATCCTCTCTCACCACTTAATTTTATTCTCCAGGTATCACTCCTTCATCTTCAACTCACCTTGTGCCCTCTATCTATCTATCTATCTATCTATCCATCTATCTATATACATACATATAATTTTTTTCCTCCAACTACCCAAATACTGACAAAGGTCTCATAAGTTACAAATATCATCTTTCCATGCAAGAATGTAAACAGTTCAACCTTAATAAGTCTCTTATGATTTCTCTTTCCTGTTAACCTCTTCATGCTTCACTTGAGTCTTGTATTTGAAAGTCAGATTTTCTATTCAGTTCTGGTCTTTTCATCAAGAATGCTTGAAAGACCTATATATCATTGAATGTCCATTTTTTCCCCTGAAAGATTATATTCAGTTTTGCTGGGTAGGTGATTCTTGGTTGTAATCCTATGTCCTTTGCCCTTCAGAATATTATATTCCATGCCCCTGTGGCCCCTTAATGTAGAAGCTGCTAAATCTTGTGTTATCCTGATTGTGTTTCCACAATACTTGAATTGTTTCTTTCTGGCTGCCTGCAATATTTTCTCCTTGACCTGGGAACTCTGGAATTTGGCTACAATATTCCTAGGAGTTTTCCTTTGGGGATCTCTTTCAGGAGGAGATCGGTGGATTCTTTCAATTTCTATTTTGCCCTCTGGCTCTAAAATATCAGGGCAGTTTTCCTTGATAATTTCTTGAAAGATGATGTCTAGGCTCTTTTTTTGATCATGGCTTTCAGATAGTCCAATAATTTTTAAATTATCTCTCCTGGACCTATTTTTCAGGTCAGTTGTTTTTCCAATGAGATATTTCACATTGTTTTCTAATTTTTCATTCTTTTGGATTTGTTTTACAGTGTCTTGATTTCTCACAAAGTCACTAGCTTCCTATTGCTCTATTCTAATTTTTAAGGAAGTATTTTCTTCAGTAAGCTTTTGGACTTCCTTTTCCATTTGGCCAATTTTGCTTTTTAGACCATTTTTCTCCTCATTGACTTTTTGGACCTCTTTTGCCATTTGGGTTAGGCTATTTTTTAAGGTGTTATTTTCTTCAATTTTTTTGGGGTCTCCTTTAGCAAGCTGTTGACTTGTTTTTCATGATTTTCTTGCATCACTCTCATTTCTCTTCCCAGTTTTTCCTCTACTTCTCTTACTTGCTTCTCAAAATCCTTTTTGAGCTCTTCCAAGGCCTGGGACTGATTCATATTTTTCTTGGAGGCTTTGAATGTAGGAGCTTTGACTTTGTTGTCATCTTCTGGTTGTATGTTTTGATCTTCTTTATTACCAAAAAAAGGATTCTATGGTCTGACTCTTTTTGCAAGGTTTGGTCATGATCCCAGCCAATTACTTGAGTTATAAACTCTTTGTTAAGGTAGAGGTCTGCTTCCATTGTGGAGAATGTACTGTCCCAAGCTTTGGGGGTTTGTGCAGCTGTTTTCAGAGATACTTCTGGGGACCTGTAAATTTTCAGTTCTTCCAAGGTGGTATGATAAGGGGCGAGGTGTTTACTCCTTTCCTGGCCTGTGCTCTGGTGTATGAGTGACCACAAGCACTCTTTTCTGTCTTGGAACTGTGAGGAGGATTTCCTCTCCACCACCACTACACGCTCCACCACACCAGCACTCCTCCTCGTCCCAGGATCACCACCCAGAACTGTGACCCAGATCCAAGCACAGCAAAGGGAATCCTGAACCAGCAAAGAGATCCCTGCAATCCCCCTCTGATCAGCCACTCGATTCCCCCTCAGTCTGTGGTCCAGAAGCTCTGGAAGCAGCGGCCTTCTCCAAGGCCGAGCTTGGAGACTGGGTCTGAGACTTCATTTCTCTCACCGCAGTCACAGACTTTTCCCACTGACCTTCTAAGTTGTCTTTGGTGTTTGTGGTTTGAGAGGTCTGGAAACCACCACAGCTGCCAGCGATTCAGTCCTCTGAGGCCTGCTCCAGGTTCGCTATGGCCTGCGGGCTTACACTGAACTGTGTTCTTCTCCCAGCCCCGAGCAATATACCTTTCTGATCAACCATCCAGCTTGTCCTGGGCTGGAAATTTGTTTCACTCTGTCTTTTTGTGGGTTCTGCTGCTTTAGAATTTGTTTAGAGTCATTTTTTTTTACAGGCATTTGGAGAGATTTGGGGGAGAACTCAAGCAAGTCACTGCTTTCACTCTCCGCCATCTTAGCTCCGCTCGTAAATGTCCTTTCTAAGAACTTAATCTACTGGTTGATTGTTCATGAGAAACATAGCAGCTGGGGCTCATGAACTACAGTGTTAGGAGAAGTCACCTATATGTATATGTATATTATATATATCAATCACTCCTCTGGGAATCCAACCTGCCAGTGTGAATTGGGTGAGATGGGGGCAGGGCAGGAGAAGGTAAAAATAGGATCAGAGGATGACAGATTTAGAGCAGGAAGAGACCTTAGAGGTCATTGAGTCCAACTCTCATTTTACAGGTGAGAAAACTGAGGCACAGAGAAGTTATCTACCTAACATGATAAAGCCAGTATCTGAGGGTGAGCTTCAATTTAGGCCTTCCTGATTCCATCTCAAATTTAATATGTCCAAAACAGGACTCATTATCTTTCCCTCCAAACTTTTCTGTTTGGATTACTGTTGAGGGTACTGTCATCCTCCCAGTCACCAAGGCTTACAACCTGTGGTATCTTGGATTCTTCACCCTCACTCACACTACATAACTAATCCATTACTAAATCTTGTCATTTCTACCTTCACAGCATCTCTTGTATATGCTCCTTTCTCTCTATTCACACAGCCACAACTCCAGATCACGTCCTCATTACCTCTCAGTGGCACCACTAAAATAATTTTCTAACTGGGTTTCTTGCTTTAGGTCTCTCACTACTCCACTCTGCTACCAAGGTGATTTTCCTAAAAGGCAGGCCTGACAATATCAACCCCCTGTTCAATGAGCTCCAGAGTGGCTCTTTACTATCTCTAGGCAAATACAAAGTACCTTGGCATATAAAGCTCTTTATAATCTGGTCGCATCCACTTTTCCAAATTTCTTTCACTTTAATCCCCTCCATGTACTCTTGACACTTCATCTCCTATGTCTATGCCTTTGCACTGATTGACTCTCATTCCTAAATGCTTTGCCCCTTTACTTCTGCCTCTTAGTTTTCATGGTTTCCTTCAAAACTCAGCTTAGGCCCCACTTTTTTCAGAAAGCCTTTCTTAGTTCCCCCAAACTGCTAAGATTACCTTTGATGGAATCCTAATAAAGCTGCCCCAATATTCTAACTTCTTTATGGGCCCCACTGAACAACAGGCATGTCCTGATTTAACCACACAATCTGGCTTTAACCACACCACAGGCCCCCAGACTCAATACAGTCACTGCCTCTAGCTAGCCACTGCCCCCAGATCCAGTTCACATATTTGAACAGGTATGTTCTTGTACTCAACCACAATCACATCATCCATTTAGCCCAAGACAAGACCTCTAATTATCCATCTTGACCAGATAAGACTACAATAGCTAGCTGATCAGAGGGCAGCACGACCAGGACATCTGACCACCCCACCATAGAAGGGACCCCTCCTCATTATCTAATCCAGTAACAAATCTCTCCTGCCTTTTTAGTATCCATAATTTCTATTGTGTAATCAGCATCATTACACTATAAATTTGCCTGTGTTGTCTTACTAAGTTGTTGGTTCCTCACTTAGCCTTCTTCATGAGAGGTGTCAATCTCAATGAATGCCTATACTTGGATTAGAGGTGGTCTGACTCTGAATTCTTTGAGATGGTTCTGCCACAACGCATCATGAAACCGAAACACCTTTATCTACCCTATTGTATCCATCATGTATCTTGTATATACCTAGTTATTTACATGTTTTCTCCCCCGTTAGAATGTGAGTTCCTTGAGGGCAGGGTCTGTCTTGCCCTTCTTTGTATTCTCACTGTTGAGCATAGTGCCTAGCCCATAGTAGGCAGTTAATAAATATTTTCTGATTACCATCTGGAAACAGTGCTTTAGTACCAAGGAATAAATATTGGACGACAGAATTTCAGACACTGCAAAAGGTTGCTTGCTTGCTGTTGCTATTTAGTTGTTTCAGTTGCATCTGACTGTTTGTGAACCCATTTGGGGTTTTCTTGGCAAAGATAGGAGAGTGGTTTGACATTTCCTTCTCTAGCTCATTTTAGAGATGAGGACCTGAGACAAACAGGGTTGTCCGGGGTCCCACAAGTAGTAAATGTCTGAGGCTGGATTTGAACTCAGGTGTTCCTGACTCCAGGCCTGGCACTCTATCAACTGTGCCACTGTCCCTAAGGAAGGTTGCTTAGGAATATGTTTTAGGTCAGGGAGTTTTTCCAGGGCATTCAAATCACTCTCAGCCCTGCTTACATTTGTTTTCTTCTCTTACAACTAAAGTGTACACTCCTCTCTTACCATCAGAGTTTAATACTTAATTGTTCCTCTAATTGTTTCATGCATATTATCTCCCTTGCTAGAAAGGAATCATGTCTTATGCTTTAAAAATTAATTTGTTCTTTGACCCAGCAATACCACTTCTAGGTCTGTATCCCAAACAGATCATAAAAATAGGAAAAGGACCCACATGTACAAAAATATTTATAGCAGCTCTTTTCATGGTGGCAAAGAACTGGAAATTGAGGGGATGCCCATCAATTGGGGAACGGCTGAACAAGCTGTGGTATATGAATGTAATGGAATATTATTGTGCTATAAGAAATGATGAGCAGACTTCAGAAAAACCTGGAAAGACTTGTATGGACTGATGCTGAGTGAAGTGAGCAGAACCAGGAGAACACTGTACACAGTAACAGCCATGTTGTATGATGACTAACTTTGATAGACTTAGCCCTTCTCAGCAATGCAAGGATCTAAGACATCTCCAAAAGTCTCATGATGGAAAATGCCATTCACATCCAGAGAAAGAACTATGGAGTCTGAATGCATATGGAAGCTTACTATTTGCTCTCCTTTTCGTTTGTTGTTTTGTTTTATTGCTTCATTCTTGTGGTTCCTCCCATAAGTTCTAATTCTTCTTTACATCATGACTAACGGGAAAATATGCTTAATGTGAATGTATAAGTAGAGCCTTTATCAGATTGCACACCGTCTTGGGGAGGGAGGAGAAAAGGAAGGGGGAGAAAATTTAAAACTCAAAATCTTATGGAAGTGAATGTTGAAAACTAAAAATAAATAAATAAATTATTAAAAAAATAAAAATAAAAAAACCCCACAACATCCATGAAATGCAATAAAACAAAGCACAACAAAATGAAAAAAAAATTGATTTGTTAGCCAATCACTTAACAAACAGTTGTTGTGCAAACTACTGTGTTAGGCACAGGGTGATTAAGACATGACCCCTGTACCCAGTGAGCTTAACATGTGGTAGAGGAGATAAGGGTATCTGTATCTATATCCATATCTGTATAGATATATCCCAATAGTTCTTTGCACTGAAGAGAACAAAACTGGGGAAGAACAGCTGCACTATATTAAGCGTACATGGAGGAGGTCCATGCTGGAGATGACATAATTGTGAGGGCATTGAGGGATGGATTATCAAGATATTTAAAGGAAGAGAAAATAACAAAAGCATGGAGGAAAACCTTGGTCCTTCTTTCTACCAAAAAAGTAACCAAAAAATCAGTAACTACTGTCAAGTATGTCTTCTTTCCCAGCTATAGGTGAGAAATTTTTATGAGAATAATTTATTACCCATTGAGGGCATCTTGGATGATAGTATTAGAGAGTAGTAGGCAGGATTTGCCAAGTGATATTACACAGTAAATCACATCTTTTCCATCATGACATCGATTAAAAGATGTAAAAAGAATGTAAGATTCCACTGTGTTGGCTGACTATTAAAAAAAGGTTTTTATTAGTTATAGCAAAATGGTGCCTTAAAGGCTTTTCTATGATGAGGTGTCTCCCATGACTATGTTAAAATGTTATTTTTTTCTATTCTGTTATTTTGTTACTTTTATTCTATTATTACTTTATTCTACTATTTATTTACCAATGCCAATAATCAAATGCAAAGCGGAACAGGAAAACAGGACTGTGCATGAAGCTGCAGATCTGCATTATGAACAGCTTGCTTTTTTCTCTTTAAACATATGATATATTCAGCATGTTATCTCCAAAACTGCCCTGCTTGTCTGTTTTCTACTGAACTCTATTGTCTTTTCTTCTATGCATTAAAAAATGCTTCAATGACCCTCTTTTCTTTACTTATCTCTTTTTTTTAAACTTCAGTAACCTCATTGCTAGCCCTTCTCTTCCTCCCCAGTTGTCCATCCCCAAGACTGAAAAAAAGAAAAATAAAACTCTTGTATTAGATATGCATAGTCAAGCAAAGCAAATCACCATCTTACTCACATCCAAGAATGTCAGACTTATTCTGAACTTTGAGCTTATTCCTCTCTGTCAGGGGGTAGGTAGAGTATTTCATTTTCAGTCCTCTGGAATCATCCATTGATCAGAGTCCTTAAATTTTTCCAAGTTGCTTATCTTTACCATGTCATTGTTATTGTGTGAATTGTTCTCTGGGTTCTGCTCACTTTACTTCTGTGTCAGTTCATACAGGTTTTCCCAGGTGTGTCTGAAAATGTCCCTTGAATAATTTCTTATAGCACAATAATATTCCATTATATGCTTATAACCAATTCCTAACTTTTCAGTTATTTGCCACAAAAAAAACCCCAACCCACTGCTATAAATATTTTGTACATAGCAGAGTTATTTTTTGCTTTGATCTCTTTGGGGACTGCTAGGTTATAAGAATTATAAAGATTGTTAATGACTTTTTTGGTAGAGTTTCAAATTGTTTTCCAAAGTTACTAGACAAATTCACAGCTTTACCAACAGTACATTAATGTGTCTTGTTTTCCCACAACTCCTCCAACAACTGTAATTTTCCTTTTTTGCCATTTCTGTCAATCTGTTGGATATGAGATGGGAACTCAGGATTATTTAAATTTGCATTTTTCTTTTTGTATTTTAAAATTAATTAATTTATTTTTAGTTTTCAACATTCACTTCCATAAGTTTTTTTTTTTAAAGGCAATTGTGGTGAAGTGACTTGCCCAGGGTCACACAGCTAATAAGTGTCAAGTGTTTGATCTGAGGCCGGATTTGAACTCAGGTCCTCCTGACTTCAGGGCCGGTGCTCTATCCACTGCGCCACCTAGCTGCCCCCATAAGCTTTTGAGTCTGGAAGACCCGAGTTCAACTTTAGCCTCAGATACTTCCTAGCTGTGTGACCCTGGACAAGTCACAACCTGTCTGCCTCAGTTTTCTCAACTGTAAAATGGAGATAATAATAGCACCTACCTCCTAGGGTTCTTGTGAGGATCAAATGAAATAATATTTGTAAAGTGCTTAGCATAGTGCCTGGCATTTAATAAATGCTTGTTCCCTTTCTCCTTTCCCATCCTTAATTATAAAAGGTATCTCTTCTCCTGATCGTCTAAATTATTTATGATATATATCCTTTGATATCTAGGTCCTGAATCCATTTGGAGCTTGATGTGCTATATGGTGGGAGATCCTGGTCAAACCTAATTTCTACCAGACTGCTGGTAGATATTGACAGCAATTTTTGTCAAATACTGAGTTCTTACCCCAGTAGCCATGGTTTTTGGGTTTATCAAACACTATGCTACCACATCTGTTTACTTCTGGATCTTGGGTACTTAATCTGGGCGACTAATTAACTTTTTAACCAGTACCAAATAGTTTTGATGATTATTGCCTTGTAGTATGGTTTGAGATTGACTACTGTTGGCTTCCTTTTTTTCTTCATTTTTTTTTCATTATTTTCGAGATCCTTGATATTTTATTTCTCCAGATAAATTCAATTACTATTTTATCTAGTTTTGTAAAGTAATTCTCTGGTAGTTTAATTGGTATGGAACTGAATAAGTAAATTCATTTATGTAGTATTGTAATTTCTATTATATGGGCACACAGACAAACCATAATCAAATAATATTTCTCCAATTATTTAGATGTATCTTAATTTCAATAGAGTGTTTTATAATTGTGTTCATATAATTCCTTCGTATATCTTGGCAAATGGAACTTCAGATATTTTATATTATTTTATATATTCTATAGTTATTTTGAGTGAAATTTGTCTTTTTATCTCTTCCTGCTGGTTTTGCCGGTAATATACAGAAGGGCTGATATACTTCGCTGAAGTAATTGATTCAGTTATTTCAACTAATATTTAAATCTCTAGGGTCTTCTAGGGTTAGAGGATGCTAGATGGCATGATTATAGAGTAGTGGGCCTGCAGTTTAAAAGAACTGAGTTAAAATTTGAGTTCAGTTCAAATGTGGCTTTGGACATGTACTAGTTGTATGACTCTGGGCAAGTCATACAACCTCTGTTTGCCTCAATTTCCTCAACTGTAGGTTGGAGACAATAGCAGCATCTAACTCGCAGGGTTGTTGTGAGGCTCAGATGAGATAATGTTTGTAAAGTGCTTATCACAGGAACTGGTACATAGTATGCCCTATATAAAAGTGTATTTCCTTCCATTCCCCCTTCTCTAAATAAACCATTGAATCAAAAAACCCCATTAATTTTGTTATCTTTTTGCTTAGACTTATTGTCTCAATTTCTTTTTTCTTGTCTTATTGCCATAGCTGACATTTCTAGTACTATTAGCAAATAACAGTTGTGACAATGGACATACCCGCCTTTCCTCTTAACTTACTCGGAAAGGATTCTATCATTTCTCATTACAGATAATGCCAACTCTTAGTTTATTCATTTTTAGTTTTCAACATTCACTTTCATAAGATTTTGAGTTCCAAATTTTCTCCCCATCTCTCCCCTCCCCCCACTCCAAGATGGCATGCAATCTGATATAGGCTCTACACATACATTCATATTAAACCTATTTTCACATTAGTCATATTGTAAAGACGAATTAGAACCAATAGGAGAAATCATGAGAAAGAAGAAACAAACAAAAAAAAGAAAAAAAAAGAGAGAAAATAATAAGCTTCAATATGCATTCAGACTTCATAGTTTTGTTTTGTTTTTATCCTGGATGTGGACAGCATTTTCCATCATGAGTCTTTTGGAGTTGTCTTAGATCCTTGCATTGCTAAGAAGAGCCAACTCTATCAAAGTTAGTCATTGCACGTTGTGGCACAGTTGCAGAACTGTGTACAATGTTCTCCTGGTTTTGCTCCTTCACTCAGCATCAGTTCATATAAGTCTTTCCAGATTTTTCTGAAGGCTGCCTGCTCATCATGTCTTACAGCACAATAATATTCCATTACATTCATATACCACAACTTGTTCAGCCATTCTCCAACTGATGGGCATCCCGTCAATTTCCAATTTTTGCCACCACAAAAAGAGCTGCTATAAATATTTTTTGTACCTATGGGGCCTTTTCCCTTTCTTATGATCTCTTTGGAATGCAGCCCTAGAAGTGCTATTGTTGGGTCAAAGGGTATTCACAGTTTTATAGCCCTTTGGGCATAGTTCCAAATTGTTCTCCAAAACAGTTGGATCATTTCACAACTCCACCAACAATGCATTAGTGTTCCAATTTTCCCACATCTTCTCCAACAGTTATCATTTTCCTGTTTTGTCATGTTGGCCAATCTGATAGATGTGATGTGGTACCTCAAAGTTGTTTTGATTTGCATTTCTCTAATCAATAGTGATTTAGAGCATTTTTTCATATGAGTATAGATGGCTTTAATTTCTTCATCTGAGAACTGTCTGTTCATATCTTTTGACTATTTATCAATTGGGGAATGGCTTGTATTTTTATAAATTTGACTTAATTCTCTATCTATCAATCAAAGTTGATCATCATACAATGTTGCTGTTACTGTGTACAACGTTCTCTTGGTTCTGCTTACTTCACTCAGCATCAGACCATATAAATCTTTCCAGGTTTTTCTGAAGTTAGCCTGTTCATCATTTCTTATAGCACAATACTATTCCATTACATTCATATAACACAACTTGTTCAGCCATTCCTCAATTGATGGCCATCCTCTCAATTTCCAATTCTTTGTCACCACAAAAAGAGCTGCTATAAATATTTTTGTACGTGTGAGTCCTTTTCCCATTTGTATGATCTCTTTGGGATATAGCCCTAGAAGTGCTATTGCTGGGTCAAAGAGTATGTACATTTTTATAGCCCTTTGGACATAGTTCCAAATTGTTCTCCAAAATGGTTGGATTGTTTCGCAACTCCACCAACAATGCATTAGTGTTCCAATTTTCCCACATCTTCTCCCACATTTATCATTTTCCTGTTTTGTCATGTTGGCCAATCTGATAGGTGTGTGGTACCTCAGAGTTGTTTTGATTTGCATTTCTCTAATCAATAGTGATTTAGAGCATTTTTTCATATGACTATAGATAGCTTTAATTTCTTCATCTGAGAACTGTCTGTTCATATCCTTTGATCATTTATCAATTAGGGAATAACTTGTATTCTTATAAATTTGACTCAGTTCTCTATCTATTTTAGAAATGAGGCCTTTATCAGAGTCACTGGTTGTAAAAATTCTTTCCCAATTTTCTGCTTCCCTCCTAATCTTTGTTGCATTGGCTTTGTTTGTGCAAAACCTTTTCAATTTAATGTAATCAAAATTATCCATTTTGCATTTCATAATGTTCTCTATCTTGTGTTTGCTCATAAATTCTTCTCTTCTCCATAAATCTGACAGGTAAACTATTCCTTACTCTCCCCATTTGCTTTTATTATCAGCCTTTATATCTAAATCATGTACAACCCTTAGTTTTTTTATAGAGCTAAAATTTACCATATTAAATAAAGGTACATTTGTTCCAATGCTTACAAATATTTTCAACATATGGAGGTGTTGTATTTTGTAAAAACTTTTCCTGCATCTACTCAAATAAAATCATAATTATTTTGTTATAAATGATATATTTATAGTTGTTCTAATACTGAACCAATTTTTAATCTTTTTGTTATGTTGTTGTAGTCTCTTTACTAATATTTTATTCAAGTATTTTTGCATTGATATCATTAGATATTGACATATGATTTTCTTTCTTTATATCTCCTTAGTGTGGGTGCCATATTTATCTCTTAAAAGTAGTTCTGTCAGTTCTCTCTAAATCTTGTTAACCTTTCCTTTAAATATTTAGATACTATACCATTTGGTGCATAAATATTTAGTATTGGCATTATTTCATTATCTCTGATATCTATAAGTATAATAAGTATAATGTATGTAAGTATAAACATAAATGTAATGTTTGTCTCTTTTAACCAATATCTGTTTTTATTATTGCCTTCTTTGCAGTCATGATTGCTACATTTTTTAAAATTAGCCTGAAGTATAATAAATTTTATTTTTTGTTTATTTTTGTTTATTAATCTATTTTTAGTTTTCAACAATCACTTCCATAAGTTTTTGAGTTTTAAATTTTTCTCCCCCTCCCTCCCTGACTCCCTCCCCAAGATGGCATGCAATCTTATATAGGCTCTACATATACATTCCTATTAAACATATTTTCACATTAGTCATGTGGTAAGGAAGAATTAGAACCAATAGGAGGAACCACAAGAAAGAGGAAATAAAACAAAACAAAAGAAAAAAAAGAGCAAATAGTATGCTTTGATCTACATTCAAACTCCATAGTTCTTTCTCTGGATATGGATAACATTTTCCATCATAAGATTTTTGGTTTTTTTGTTTTGTTTTGGCTAGGCAATGGGGTTAAATGACTTGTCCAGGGTCACACAGCTAGTAAGTGTTATGTGTCTGAGGCTGGATTTGAACTCAGGTCCTCCTGAATCCAGGGCCGGTGCTCTATCCACTGTGCCACCTAGCTGCCCCCATCATAAGACTTTTGGAGATGTCTTAGATCCTTGTATTGCTGAGAAGACCTAAGTCTATCAAAGTTACTCATCGTACAATGTGGCTGTTACTGTGTACAACGTTCTCCTGGTTCTGCTCACTTCACTCGGCATCAGTCCATATAAGTCTTTCCAGGTTTTTCTAAAGTCTGCTTGCTCATCATTTTTTATAGCACAACAGTATTACAAATAAATTTTATTTTAGGCCCTCATTTTAATTCTGTGTGGATCTTTATGCTTCAAGTGTGATTCTTGTAAATAACATTATTAAGATTTTATTTTATAATCCATATATACTGATTTCCTCTGTTTTATAGGTGAGTTTATAGTTGAATGAGTTAATCTCATTCACACTTATAGATGTGAGTAACTGTGCTTTTCTCCATTAAATTCTTTTATAGTTTTCCCCCTTTTCTCACTTTGTAAAAAAGGGGATGAAGAAAAATTATTTTATATTTAAAGCAGTCTATTCTTACTTCTCTATACCTCCACCAATCCCAGACCCTAATCTCTATATTTTGTCCTTCTTTCTGACACCTCCTTTTGATTTATCCTGTAAAACTGAGGTCTGTTTTAGTACTCCTTCCCTGTATCTGCCCTCCTTCTTAAATCAGTTACTTTTCCCCATTCCCATTTGTTTATTTATTTAGTTTAATATATTTCTACACCAAATTATGTGCCAAGCTTCCTTTGTGAAATTTGGATGTGTGAGGATCATAAGATGCCCGCCTCATTTCTTTCTCCATGTTTGTATATTCTTTTCCATACTCCAATTATGTAAAACAATACTTCTCTCTTTTCTTCCTCATTTCTTCTCTAATATTTTCCTTTTTCCTGTTCTTTTTTTCTTCTCTTACTTCTTATGGTCTATGCTGGAGAAGACTTTGGGGTATGGGGGCTATAGAGTATCTTATCCTGGGACAGGTGCTAGAGAAGCCCCAGGAACAAAGCTTTTGGAAGTGGGTAGGCAGGTGGTTGGATCTTGTCTGAGATGTCAGCCTGGACCCAACACAGGAGGAGATCTTGAGACATTCTTCATCTCTGTGTTTATTTCTATTTATTTATTTATTTATTTATTTTTCTTTTGGTGAGGCAATTGGGGTTAAATGACTTGCCCAAGGTCACACAGCTAGTTAAGTGTCAAGTGTCTGGTCGGAGGTCAAATTTGAACTCAGGTCCCCTGACTTCAGGGTCAGCACCACCTAGCTGCCCCCTTGTGTTTATTTCTTAACTCCCTCTGTAGACCTTGATAAATGTAGTAATTCTGAATGGACACTAATCTCTTCTCCCTCTACTAAAACTAGGCAGTTCATCATTGTTCTATTAGTTTAAATATGTAATTCACTTTCCAGGTGTCTTTCAGTCATGTGTTTGCGCATTTAAAAGTTTTCATGAAGCTGTGGGTTTTTTTCTATTAAAGTTTCTTCTTTTTTCTCTCTCTGCGTACTTTTTACTTTGTTCTTTTTTTTCTTTCCCACTTCTTCCCTCCCCTCCCCCAAGAAGGCTACAATTAAGCTACAATTAAGCTTGGATACACACACACACACACACACACACACACACACACAAACATATACGTACATACATATACACATACATACTTATACTTAAATACACACATATACATATATACTTAAACATCTATAATCATACGCATATACAGACATATACATTCATATGCATCTATGTAAGACTGTACTATACTTGTTTGTCCTCTGTTTCTCTGAAGGTAGATAATATCTTCTTTGCACCAACTCATCATTTCCTACATCACAGCAATCTAGTTTTCTTAAACAGTCTAAGACAATATTGATTAGTATGACTGACATGCAGTATAGTATCCTGATTTTTCTCTTTTGATTAAAATTATTTTAGCTTTAACTTTGTCTGAGATTATAACTACCCTTGCTTTTTCCTAATAAATTCTACTCCTGATCTTCATTTTATGTTTGTGTGTATCTATTATTTCCTATCCCTCCTGATTCCTCTACTTTACTTCTACCAGGTCTATTTTTCTTAAATGAAAAGAAATCTATTTTCTCTCCCTCCCACCTCTCACTCTATTACCAAAAGAAAAGAAAAAATTCTTGTAACAAATATTCATAGTCAAACAAAACAAATTCCCCCAATGGCTGCACTTAAAAGTATGTGTCTCATTATGCACCCTTAATCCATCACCTCACTATAACGGATAACATATTTGATCATTGGTCTTCTAGAATCATAAATGTTATCGAATTGGTCATAGTTATTATAGCTTTCCAAGTTGTTCATTTTTATAGTATTGTTATCATTGTATAAATTGTTCTACTGGCTCCACTCATTTCATTATTTATAAAAGTCCTCAAAATTGTTTATTTTTATAATAATATAAAATAATATAGCTTATACTATACAAAAACATCAGTTATTGTTTTTCTGGCTCTGTTCACTTCATTTTGCATCAGTTCATAAAATTCTTTGAAATTACCTACTTCCTCATTTCTTGCAGCACAATAGTACTCTCTTGCACTCACATACCACAACTTATTTAGCTATTCCTCAATTGTTGGATATCTAGTTTTTAGTTTTTTGCCATCACAATAAGAGTTGCTATAAATATTTTTGAATATAAAAGATCTTTTCATCTCTCCTTGATCTCTTTTGCAATGATAAACTTGGTTAAAGGACATACGCTATTTGGTAAATTTTTGTGTATAATTTCAAATTGTTTTCCAGAATGACTGTACTCATCTACAGATCCACCATCAACATGCCTGCTTTCCCAGAGCCTCTCCAACATTTACCACTTTCCTTTTTTGGAAGCTAGGTGGAAAAGTGGATAGAGACATGGCTCTGGAAGTGGGAAGACCTAAGTTCAAATCCAGCTCCTGGGCAAGTCACTTAACCTCTGAATGCCTCAGTTTCCTCATCTGTAAGATGGGTATAATATTAGCACCTATCTCCCACAGTTATTTTGAGGATAAAATGAGATATTTGTAAAGCTCTTTGCAAACTTTAAATCACTTATAAATGCTATCACTGTTAATATTATTATTTTCATCTTAGACACTGATGGGTATGTGATAGAAATTTAGAACTGTATCAATTTGTGAATTTGCATTTTTAAAATTAGTAGTGATTTGGAGCATTTTTTAAAAATATGGTTATGTTTAGCCTAGACTTCTTCCCTGGAAAATTATCTGTTCATATCCTTAGACCATTTATCACTTGGGGAATGGTTCTTTTTCTCATAAATTTTAATCAGTTCCTTATATAGCTTGGAAATGAGATTTATATCAGGGAAACATGTTGCAAAGATTTGTTTCCCTTTTAATCTCAACGTTCATTAGATTTGTCTATGCAAAACTTTAAAAAATTTTATGTAATCAAAATTACCTACTTTGTCTCCTATTTCCTGTTTGGTCTTGAACTCTTCAGACCCACACATCTGATAGGTAATTTTTTTCCATGTTTCTTTAATTTATTATGATGTGACATTTTATATGTGGGTCATGTATTCATTTACCATGGCTTGAGTTGGCTTCCCTTTGGTGAATTCTCTCTCAGCTTCTACCAGGTTCTGCTATCTTTTTGTGGAGATCTTGACTAGACAGAGGTTACTTCTGTTACTTGTTAGTTTTTTTTTTTCTTTTACTGGGGTATGTGCAGGTTATCCTACGTAACCTTCACATCAGCACACTAACTGCACATGAGAGAGGAGGGAATAGGAAATGGACTGGTCACCCCTGTTCTAGTCACTGCCTCTGGTTAAGGTCAGAGTGGGAGCTAAGAGCAGTCAGATCTTGGAGGTCTACCATCCATAACCACCATGCATACTGCCAGCTGGATGCTGATGGAGGCTTCTGGGTTGGGGAAGAAGGCAGCCAGAAGTGGGGGAGTCATTTGGATTTGCTCTCCACATGACCTCTACTCTATCAGCTCTGGCTCCAACTGACCTCCTACCTCCTCTGTGCAACACAAACAGCACTGGAAATTTCCCCAATGGATTGCTGCAAGACATATGACATTCCAACTAGAAATCTGGACAAAACTTTTACATAGGTTCTTGCAACAAAGAGGACGCTTGAAATTTTCCCAGTGGATCATATCAACACATAGGACAATTTAAATGGAGGTGTGAACTCATTCCTCGCTAGGACAACCAGGCCAGCTTAAAAAAAAAAAAATCAAACTCAGAAAAGACCCACCAAACAACTGGGAGGCTCCCTATAAGTAATGAAGTACTTGGGATTGGTTACTTGGGGCTTTCAGGCCTTATCCATAAAGATCTTAAACAAGCTATATGAACTTATTCCATAACAATTAAAAGTAAAGTTTAAAAAAATTAACATAGATGACCTCCAACAGTATGTCTTAGACTGATGGATCTAAAGTGTTTTGATCATGCACACCTATCAGTAAAAAGATTTTGAGCATGGATCCTCTAAAATATGTATTTTTACTTATTTATAAATTATATGAATGTACTACTATACTAATAATTGCATATATCATAAAGCTTTAAAAATGGAAGCTAAAGGAGGGGCAGTGTAGCATCATGGATAGAGAATAGGCTTCAAAGCCAGTAAAATCTGAGTTCGAATCTCACCTCTGACACTGGTTGTGTAACCCTGGGCAACTCAGTTAGCCTCTCAGTGCGTGAGGCAACTTTCTAAGACTCTTAAGTTACAGAACAGGTACCAACTTGCATTGCTGGAGGAAATTTCTTCACTTAGGAGTTCCCTATACCAATGAAATCACAGGTACAGTCTCTATTCCTCTCCTTGAAGCTGAAATAATATTTGATCCTAGAATCAGTAGGAACCACTCACTGAAGTATCCTTGAGTAAAGGAAAATGGTCAGACCTGAACTTTAGGAATATCAATTGGCAGCAGTGGCAAAGAGAGACTGGAATGGATAGAGCCTTGGGTCAAGGAGACCAAATAGAAGACTATTGCAGTAGTCCAGGCAAATGGTGTTGAGGGTCCTGAATGAGGAGTAAATAGAGTAAATGTAAAGAAGGGAACAGAGGTGAGAAATTTTGTGGAGGTAAAAACAACAAAATTTGGCAAATAATTGGATGCATATGTAGGGTGAGTTAGAATGAGAAGTCTAGTATGACTGAGGTTTTGAACCTTGGTGACTAAAGTATGGTGCTGCTCTTGATAGAAATAGGTAAGATGAATAGATGTAGGAGGAGAGATAATGTAACAACAACATATCCTAGCATAGCACTTTCAGGTTTGCAAAGTGATTTTACAAATATTATTTCATTTTATCCTTGCAACAACCCAGGGAAGTAGGTGAATAGGAGGTAAATGACTTGCCCAGGGCCAAATAGCTGGTACATGTCTGAGACTGGATTTGAACTCGTCTGCCTGACTCCAGGTTCAGTGCCACCTAACTGGAATAAGAGATGAGATGGCAATTGTGAAATATCCATCTCTATTCATCCCTTGGACCTTATTCCATCCTACCCAAAATGAAAGTTTGGGATGGAAGGGATCTTATTCACTATCTTCTCTATGCTATACTCCTAACTCATCTCCACAGGACTTTTTGTATACCATGCTAAAGAAATCTTTTTACCCTGGCACCTCACTCAACCTGTGTAATGCTTCTCAAATTGGAAGTAACCTTACCCCTGTCTCCAGGCTGCTTTCCTGGACATTTCCATAGGACTTTATCTATCATGTCCCCAGCTAGAACCCTTCCCCTTTTCAGCTCCTTTTTGTCATCCCCCATTAGTATGTAAGGTCCTAGAGAGTGGGGACTATCTTTCCACCCATATTTGTATTCCTAAGGCTTAGTACGGTGTCTGGCACCTAGTAAGTACTTAATAAAAGTTTGATGTTGTTGATAGCTACTGCCTTGGAATTCAGAACTCATCTGCTGAGAGGCATGAGGTGACTGTAAGGCAGGCTGCAAGGACTCTGGGGTACATTGAAAAATTTTGCCTGCATAGATTCTTCATTTGCCTGAGTTGTAGTTAGGTTACAGTTGTACTAAGGAGCCAATTAGGTGCCAGAGGAAGTCAGCAGTATGTGTGTATTGGGGGTGTGTCAGTGGAGGAGTTGGGCAGGGTGGGAGAGTGTTAAAGGTAAAGGAGGTAGTGTGGCTGTTGGAAACAAGCCCACAATTGGCTATCAGGGAGAGGGTACAACACATCTTTCCACCTTCTGACTGGTTATTCATAGATCCTTTGCAGTCATACCAGAGTCCCCTTGAAGTTATGGCTTGGTCTCTACTTTGGATACCACAGTTCTAGGCAAAATGGTAGTCACCAATATTTCAGGGATACAAAACACTTCCTTGTGTCAATTTCCATACCCATGAAGGGCACAGTAATAAACATATGCATTTATATGTAGCCAGACCCAAGATAAGACCCTACCACCAGATTTCCATTGTCCCACCCCAGGGTCTTTTCCAGCCTGGGTCCAGGTACTCCAGAGCATGAACTTGCCACCTGCCTCTTGGATTCTAGGATCAAATGATTTCATCTTTAAGAATAGGATTATAGACTAGACCTATGATTTCAATGGTATGGGAAACTCCTAGGTGAATAAATTTCTTCCATCAATACAGATTGGCACCTTCTCTGCAACTTATAGAATTAGTTACCTACAGCAGAAAGGTTAAATGACTTGCCCAGGGAGACATAGCCAGATGTGTTAGAGGTGGGACTTGAAGACAGGTCTTCTTGGACATTCTCTCCTGTAGGTTTTCAGGACACCACTCTCTCTTGATCCTCTAGCTGTCTCACCATTCCATGACACATGTGCTAACTGTGGTATTCCCCAGGGCTTGAATTATAACTTATCAAGACCAAGTAATTGGTCTTATTGCCTCAATCCTCTCCCCCACACAAATCCATCCTTCAATAAGCCGCCAGGGGGATTTTTCCTAAAATGCAGGCTTGACTAGGTTCCCCCCCCACCCCGCCCCCGACTACTCAATAACACCAGTGCCTCCTTACTAACTCCAACATCAAACGTAAAATCCCGGGTTTGCCACTTTAAGCTCTTTCTGCCTTGGTCACTGCTAACCTTTCCAGTCTTCTTGCACGTCACTTCTTCTACACACTCCACAATGCAGCTGCATAGGTCTGCTTGTTGTTCACAGTACCCAGCTCTCCCTCTTCTGTCTCTGTGCCTTCGAACTGACTGTTCCCAAACCTGAGATACTCTCCTTCATCACCTCCACCTCTTAGTTCTCCTGGCTTCCTTCAAGACTGAGCTCAAAAACTAACTTCTGCAGGTCTTTCCAAGCCCCTTTTGCTGCTAGTGCTTTCCCTCCTAAGATCACCTTCCATGTAATATAAAATCTCCATTAAAGGAGGGAGCTCAGCTCAGAACATCTCTTCATTTCTCACCTGGCTGCACTATTTTGGAACTTCTCTGATTTTTCAGCATGCCCTAGCTCAGAGAGCTTCCCTGGTTGTTCCTCTTCCCTACCTTTTTAGCTTCCTTTTGTATGTTGTCTTCCCCTGTGAACTGTAAGCTCTTTGAGGGTAGGGGCTGTCTTTCTTTTTTCTGTATTTGTATTCCTTGTGCTTATCACAGTGCTTGGCACATTGTAAACACTTAATAAATGTTACTGACTTAACTGGAAAAAAAACATAAACAAAAACAAAACCCAACCCAAAACCTTTAGTTTGAATCCTACGTATCAAGTCCTGGAGAATGAGAACCGCCCTGTTTCTCATCTCCTGAAATTTTCTGCCAAAGAGTCAGATATGGATTTCGTTATTGATTTTGCTTTTTATGTAACTGGCCCTTAATTGCTTATTTGTGGGGGACCAAGTGTGTTCTCTGCCCAAGAGATCCTGATCAAGCTGTCTAAGAACAAAGTCACAAGGAGCCTAGAGGAAGGAGCAAAGCCTGCTGGGGCAGAAAGGAACAAACCCTCAGGTACACGGGACAGAACATTTCCAATTTCCTTCCTTTATAATAGCGGTAAAAGGTAAGAGCAAAACAGCTGAAAGGTGGGTGGAGCCTCTCAGGAAAAGTTCAAAAGATCTAGCTTCAGATCCATGAGAAGTGGTTGATAACTGAGTAAGCCTTTGATTTACTAGTAATGGCTGATAGAGATGTTTGGAGGTGTCTGGCTAGGTCTTTGTGTGCAAACTCCAATTTGCTTAACCTATAGAAAATAAATTTTTTTTTGGCTATAGAAAAGAGATTTTATTTTTTGGGGGGGAGAAGGAACATCTAAATTTTGTAAAGTCTGATCACCAGTTTTCAGATCTTCAATCCCCTTCCTTCTAGATTCCTAAATTTTAAAATATTAACTAGAAAATGGCCTTAAGGGGGACCTAATGCCTCAGGTGCAGGAGAGTTTCCTGAGTCTTCCTCTTTGCTAAAGATTTTGCAAAGTGATTGTATAAATCTTCTAGATGGGGAAGGGCCCTGAATGGTAGATCTTTATAATCTATTTTCTCTGTTCTGTTTTCCTGTCCCTTTCAATTACCTTAACTTGTTCTGTACCTAGGGACTTTTCTAAACCAGTTCTTCCACATTACTTTTGAATCAACATCCAATCAAGAAAAGCTGTCTGGTTCTGTCCCTCACTGGCCTAGTTAGAACTACTACAACCTGTCTTTGCCCCTGTGTGCTGAAATGGGGTTACAACCTATGTACAGCTTCGTCTCTGCTTATAGCTAGCTATCACTGGGAACTCCTCACTACCTTTGACTATCAAGCTGATTACTGATAAGTGATTATATTGTTCAACCTCAGTTCCCATCACCTGTGATTCACTGCAGTCTACCAGGCCATGATAGATGGAGGTCTTTTTGCAAGGACTAATAAAAGGACCATGAACTTCTCTGAAGAAAGGTGCCTGACTTTTTTTTTTTTTAAACTTCCTACTTGACTCTGAAAAAGCATTTACTTGGTCTGCAGGGATGTAGAAAGACAGGCTGGAAGGGAAGGGTTATTATGTGGTGTTCAGATATCATCAGGTTGGTTAACCAGTGGTTTTATTAATGACATTATTTTCTTTCATTCTTCTTGGCAGACAGGCTGGATGGTAATTGATCTTCCACATGTACACGGGCATCTTCAAGAAGGGTAGCTTTTGTGTAGAAAGTTTGTGTGTGGGGGGCAACTCTGAGATCTTGGCAGGAATTTCCTATCTCTAATCAAAGATGGATAACTTTTCTATGCTGTCAGTTGAATGCGGAGAAGAGGCTGTAGGGAGAAAAAACTCCAAATGTTTTTGGGATGTTCCACTTTGACCTTAGGAAGACAGGTGAAAAACTGCAAGCTAATAATAAAAGCTATTTGGAGATTCCTGATTTCTCCAGAGATGATTTCTGTTCCATTCTCTTATGAACACAGACCAACTTGTGGAATAGCCTTTTGAGTAATATAAATCATATAGTAATAGTTAGGCTATTTCCCATCACCTTCCATCCAGTGATAACACTGCAAATCTCAAAAATATAAATATAACCAACTTCTGTAGTAAGTATTTGCCTGTTTTTATAGATGGTGAAAGAAAGTGTACCTTGTTGTCGGAAGAAAACCTGGCAAAGACTTCAAGATCTTTGACGCTGCCTTTCCCTAACATCTTTAAATTTTTTCCCTCTTACTTTACTCTAGGAATTTTCCAATCTCATCTTTGATCTAGTTAAAAAATTTCCAAATACCCATTTGCTAGCTACTTGGTAGCTAGCACTTCCTAGCTACCGTACGTATGTAGAATTGCTGTTTAGTATAGTGACCTGCATTTACTGGAGTTGACAAATATTTACCGATATCTGAATATCATTTGGGAGCATCAAGAAAAGACTATTTGGGAGTAAAATTCAAAGTGTGTATAAAATTTAATATAATTTATCATTTTCTGTGTACTGAGCCTCAAATAAAAATAAGTTAGTTTATCCTTGCCCTGAAATGTTACTTAAAACAAACATACCTGAAAAGTATTAACAAAGGAGCCACAAGCACCTCAGAAGAATAGCTTCCCTAGCAGTTGTTTGTGTTCAGTTTCTTTCCTTCTGATCCCTATCTATGTCCTACATTTTCCATTACAGCTTCAGAGAAAGAAGTGAATTTTCAGGAGAGGTCTGAAAGAGAGGGTGATGGCTCGCCAAGGGAAGTACAGGATCATTCTAGAATGGATGAATGCTGGGAGAAGAAAAAAAGCAATTGAGCTATAGGTCTTAGATAATAATTCTAGAGCTATGATTAATGATCCTATGAGCCTGGGAGGTGAACTTTAAATAAAAGAGAGTGATTAAATGATTTAACCAAGTTCATGTAAATGAAGGAACACTAGAACTCAGATCTTCCACTTCTTAGTACAGTATGTTTCATTATAATATTTTGGGCGTCTACCCTGGGAAAGGCAATAAACTATCTGTATTGAAGTCCTATGTTCAGAAAATAACAAATTTATTCTGTAACATCAACTAGGATATGCTAGAGAAAGGACAGATAAAAATGATTTGATCAGTTTTCTAATTATAGAAAGCCTCAGGTCTAAAAACTATCTACATCGAAGAACATATCAGTAAGACCATATTCTATAGAGAAGCCTTTCAGGGTCTTCTAATCAGGGACGTTAACTAAAAGCTCAAAGAAGTCTGGCTCACCAGGGTAAGCAGATTTAATAAAAACAAAATCTAAGAATGTGCAGAGCAGAAAAGGTGCTATTCTTATTATTCCCTTCCCCAACAAACTTCAAATAGCTTAGATTTAATAGCTTTATTTGTGATTTCATTTTGTATTTGAATGTTTTTGCTTTCATAGACTTAAGAAACTATCTTAGATTCTAACTCCAAAGACAAGATCTTCAAAGTTCCTATGAGATATCTCAGGAACCTGGATCTCCTATAGTTTTTAAAAGTGGCGTTTTGAGTTTCTGATCCAATACCTTCCTCTGCTTCACTGCAACAGTAAGCCTTTGACAACAAAAGTTGTTGAGCAGTCATTCTGCACCAGAGCTTAGTCCTTTAAGAGAGTTTTTGTTCCTGGGAGCGACTAGGAGTCAGAGTGAGGCACAGCAGGCACATCAGGCTTCCTGAGCTTCGAGGAATCCTCCAAAGCTCTTGGTACGGCGCTTGACAATTTGAAAAAGGGAGTGATCTGACCAGAGTTGGCCTGGGAGAGTGCCTGTTCTGCTCATCAAATCAGGGGGTTAAATTATGCTTATTTTGGTTGAAGTATGGCTAAGAATGAAGCAACATTTAACAGGAGTATTATAACTCTCTTGAGGAGAGCTGACTTCTGACCACACTTAGATAAGCTGTAATTCCTTCTTAAGAAGACATGAGCCATTTACCTTTCCAGCTGCCACCCATGTCAAAACTCCTTTTTTGCTCTTGCAAAGCAAGTTATTAAAATCACATGCTTATTTTAGCTCAGCTGGATGGAAAGACAAAAAGATGAAATCTGCACATCAGGTACAAACAAACATGACCTTTTCTGTAGCTTTCAAGTTCCCAACCAAAAGTATCTTTCAATTCAGTATGATGAAAATGGACCAGAAATCCTGTAACCAATGATTCTGATAACTGATCAACCCCAAGATAACAAAAAACAAAGAATCTGGCTACCAGAAACCTAGTACAACGCATTTAGAATTGTCTATTTTAAGGACTATGAAAAGGTAGTGATAACACTCTGATTAGACTCTGAACAAAAATAGCAATGGTAGGTTTTCTAGGGACATTATTAAGAAAAATTCAGAGAAACTTTTTTTTTTAAGCTAAGAAATGAGCTTTTTTATGCACTAAGTCACCAGGAATTGATAGCCTAAGTTTATACATAAATTAGCAACACCAACGCCTGGACTCTGGGAATCTGGTCAGCTTCTTCCAGTCTTTAAGGGGGTTTAATGGGAGAAGCATCATTTACAGAGCCAAGGCCTGCGATTAGCAAGATGATTGCAGGTCATACTTCCTAACTTCGGACAAGTTGCTCAATTCTTGGTCAGAACTAGGAAGAACCAATAGCTTTAGAGGTAAAAAAAAAAAAATCTCATAAATAATTCCTGAGCACACCACTTCTACCATTACAGGTTTTTCGAGATTTTTCACTATTAGTGGAATATTATAGTATGAATAAAATTTCTTTCCCCAGCTTGGCTTCATCTTTAAGAGACATTATTATGTGGCAGACATTATTATCTGGCAACTTCACAATCTTCATAAGACTTAACCTTATCACCCATGTAAGAAAATCCAATATGCCATGCCCCTGGGTAAGATTTGAGAAGTCAGTTGATCTCCGTATTTTCTTTCTAACCAAATTAGATCTTTTCACTGGGTTTTGTGGCTTTGTTACTTTTCCAGGGCCAAACTAAGGCAAGCATCTGGTAGAAATCAGCTTTTCCATACTGTCTGTATAGCTCAAGTCATTCAAATATTAAAATGAGACTCTGACATCTCTCATGTTTATAGAATTGCTATTTGCTTCTGAGTTTTGTCAATCTATGCAGAATTAATTGCTTTCTTCATGTGGTTTTATCTCTTGATTTTGATATGCTTAGTAATTTCCAGATTCTGGAGGGCAAATAGCTAAGTCTATTTGTATTTGTATTTGTATCTATTTGTATTTGCTTGTATTAGTTTTCAGATTCTAACTAGTATTGAAGGCAATTTTTTGTGGGGCATCATTAGCTGGACCCTATTTTTTCTGGGTTTTAAGCATGTGAATTATGGACTGCCAAAATGAAGCAGCTGGATATTTTTATGGAGGAAAAACAATTGCATTTTAAACTCATTCTATCTCCTTTTCATGTTCACTTCTGAGAAATAATTTCTCAGGTACATCTGGTAAGAAAGTTTAGTCTTTGGTAGTCAGATGTACATCAAAATAGACTGATGAAACTTTCAAAAGTGTAGGCTGACATGAGATATGGTTGGAACATGCTTTATAGAAAGTTATGAAATGATATCTATATTAATTTTAGGAGGTCTTCTCCTGCATGTGCCTCAATTGTTATATAAATTCATGGCTTAAGTCTCCACCAGCAAAGGGCTGGTTATGGACAGACTCTTCCTCAAGCTCTCCATTGACACTGATGTTGCCTGGGCTTTTGCCAATGGATCTGTACCCTCTGCTCCCTAGTCACATGCTGCCACCATGGTGAAACTGGGGAAAGCTGCTAAAAATCAAGATGAGTCAAAGAAAATGGTTCCTCTCCCCAAAGAGACAGAAAACAATAGAGAATAAGGACATGTCAGAAGATGAAAAAGAAAGCAGTGAAGAAGAAGTTGTGGTCCCTCAGAAGGGCAAGAAGGCTGTGGCTACACCAGGAAAGAAGTTACCATAAGCCAGAAAGTTGCTGTTACCACCATACCTGCCAAGAAAGCAGTCACGACTCCTGGTAAGAAGGCAGCCATGGTCTCTGTCAAGAAAGTGGTTATCCCAGCCAAAGCTTTCATCACACGAGGCAAGAAAAGGAGCCACTTAGGCTAAAGTGGCAGCACCCTTCATCAGCCCTCAAGACCCCTTGACCAAAGGTGCAAAAAAATGGGAAGAATGCCAAAAAAAGAGGACAGTGAATATGAAGAAGAGGACAATGAAAATGAGGAAGGTGAAGATTTTGAGCCACCCAAAGTCACAAAAATGGAAGTAGCTCAGGCCCAATAAGACTCTAAGGATGAGGAGGAAGATCAAAGTGATGAAGATGACTGAAGAAGCAGCTGTGGATACCACACCTGCCAAAGGGAAGGCTGCTTCCGTGAAAGCCAAGGAATCAGAGGAGGAGGAGAAAGAGATGATGACGAAAAGGAGGAAGATGAGGAGGAAGAGGAGGAGGAGGAAGTGTCCGCTGAAGAAGCACCAGGGAAGAGGAAAAAGGAAATGAGCAAACAGAAAGCTCCTTGAAGCCAAGAAACAGAAATTGGAAGCTGAAGTGTCTATAAATTTCAATCTCTTCAGTGGTAACCTGAACTTCAACAAAACACTTCTGAGTTAAAAACGAGCACCACAGACTTCTTTGCAAAAAAGGCTCTTACAGTTGTGGACGTCCAAATTGATGCCACCAGGAAGTGTGCCTATGTGGAATCTGAATCAACCTAAGACATGGAAAAAGCTCTGGAATTTAGTGGCTCTAAAGTCCTTGGCTCTGAAATTAAACTGGAAAAAGCAAAAGAGTACAGAAAGATCAAGATGCAGGGACATTCTTCATTAAGAATCTGCCTTATAAAGTAACTTGGGAGGAGGTCAAGGAAGGGTTTGAAGATGCTTTTGTGTTTAGACTGGTCTGCACCAAGGACTGTACATCTAAAGGACTCGACCATATTGAACTGAAGACAGAAGCAGATGTGGACAAGGTCCTGGAAGAGAAACAAGGAGTTGAGATTGATGGCTGGTTGTTAAGTCTGGACTATACAGGGGAGAAAAGTAAAGGACAAGAGAATTCCTAGGGTGTGAATAACAACAAGTCAGAGGCTCAAAGACACTGGAACTGAATAACTTGCCTCTAATGCCCCTGAAGTAAGTCTCCACGAAGTGTCTGAGAAGGCAACATCTTGCCCCAAAACAACTAAAAGGTATGGTTCACTGAAATTGCCTCTTTGGAAAATACAAAAGGAGCCTTGAATTCTTGTAACAAAATAGAGATTGAAGGCAGAGAGAGCAGGTTGTAGTTAAAGGGACAGAAGATAGTTAATATAAGCACCAAGTAGTCAATCCTACAAAATGTTTTTCGTCAAAGGTCTGCCCAAAGATACAACAGAAGAAACACTGAAAGATTAATTTCACAGTTCTGTTGGTGCCAGAATAGTCACAGACAAGGAGACAGGGTCATCTAAAAGGTTTGTTTTTGTGGACTTCACCTGAGAAAAAGATATTAAACCTTGAAAGAGGCCATGGAAGAGGGGGAGATCAATGGACTGGGCCAAGGCTGGTGGCTTTGGAGGCCACAGGTGGCGGTCGTGGCACCACTGGTCACAGAGGCTTCAGTAGCTGGGGAGGCAGTTAGAAGAGGCCAGGGTGGCTTTGGTGGCAGAGGATGAGGAAGCTTTGGAGGTCAGAGTGGTTTCTGAAGAGGCTGAGGAGAAGACAACAAGCCACATGAAAAGAAAACAAAGTTTGAATATCTTCTTCACTATTCTTTCTCCCTGCTATTTCAATGGATTGTAGGGGTTTTAGTCTGTCATCTAATCACTGACAGAGCCTTCTGAGAATATTCCAAGACAAACATGCAATCCAGAGGTCTTCTTGGAAAAACCTGGATGACATTTCACGGGACAGAGTGTGTAAGTTTTGACTGGATGGATGTCACATATGAATTTTTTGCAGAGACGAGAACAGATGTGACAGCCTTTTTGTTTATGAGTTACCTTGAGTTTATAATGTTATACCCAATGTACAAAATCATTGTTTTTCTTAAAAAAAGAAAAAGAAAGAAAAAAGAAATCCATAGCCCCTGATAACAGCTCTGGGCTTCTAGCTCCACCATAAAATGTAGCCTAAAAGACTGGGGGAGCAGCCAAAATTATTCAAGCGCAAGGTGCACATGACGGAGTCTTCATTTCATAGGAAACTAAGCTGAAATATACTTTACAGTACCTTAAGACAAGAAAACCTTATGGGTATAACTCCCCTTACTGTCACATTCCTTTGTTGTATCAAGTGATAAATGTTTTCAGCCCCAGCTGCACATGAAAGACTGTTTAATAAGGGTATAGGCATTTGTGATATGCAAGGGGGGAAGAATACTTCAGCGATCCATGAAACACTGAAGAATAAGTATGTAGAAGTATGTACATACACAAACACAGATATGACCAGCAATAACATTCTCACTTGAAAATTAAGAAAAGACTATATAATCTATGTGTGTGTTCATGCACATACACAGGAATGGGATTCTATATATATACTTGCAAACACATTTGTGGCTCATACATGTGTATCACATACTTAAGCACAACACCTGTTAAAACTGCACTGAAAGCTTTTAGTGTTAGTTAATTCTCCTTAAATGTGAGTCAAAAACATCTGACCTCCCTTTCCTTCCACAGGACCCTTCTTTCTCTGGTACCAAAAGAGAAGGCTGCTCTTACTTCCCAGTGTTGGCTGGTGTGTCCTCTGGACACACAGGAAGGGATGGGAAGCAAAACCATGGCTCTATGCAACAGTTGTCTTGACCCTTTTAAGAGACTTTAGACCCATATGGGGACTTAGAAGGACGCCAGGATTCTGTAGCCAATTCTTCCACTTGGTAACGATTTTCCATTGAAGTTGCATTGATTAATTCAACTTCTATAACTTTTGGTTTGTATTTCTTAGAGGGAGTAACTATCATGAGACTAAATAATCCCATGTGAACTAAGAGAATGAAAATGGAATTTGGTTTGTAGTAATGACCTCCACTAGGAGTTTTCTAAGTGCTATATCCAGAAAATAATTAAGAAGGCCACAAGTGAACAATTACAGGTAATTGCATAAACCTATACAGTCTATTCTCAGGTAACTTTCAGGTTAAAATGAAAATGATCACATTAATCTTTTTGTTTTTTCTCTGCTTTTCCTTTACCTCCTTAACAATGGCTCAGATCCACTAATCAAAAATTGGGTCCAGAGGAGTGGGGAAAGGAGTGAGGCACTATAAAGGAAAAGGATAAGAGGAGAATAGGGAGGCCACCTGAAACCTTCGTCAAACTTCCAGGGACTTCCAGGCAGATTGTGTACAGCACTGTTTTACAATGTAATTGTAAAGGCAACTCGCAGCTCTATTCCAATGTTAGTCGACATAATTTGGTGACTATGACTCTGCAAGGATGTTTGTAACACAGTTACCAGAGAAGAACAGACAATAAATAAATAACAAAATATCAAACTAGGAAGCTGATGCTAGAGCAGGATTCTCCATCATTAAAGGGGATGAGAACAGCTAACATTTATTGAGGGCTTTAAGGTTTACAAAACCTTTTAACATATTATTTCCTTTGAGCCTCATAAGAACCATGCAATGTAGGTGACTATGGTTATTACTATGTACATTTTACAGAGGAATCTTAGCCTCAGAGAAACTCAGTGATTTGCCCATTGTCACAAGACTAGTAAGTGTTAGAAGTAAGATTTGAACTCTTCATTCCCCTGACTTGAAGTTTAGTACTGAAAGAATACTTGAAAGAGAACTTTTTAAAGACAGTGAAGAAACAGGGTCCTTTAAATAAAAGCAAAAGTCAACAGAAAAAATACAGCCATGATGTAATTCATGTAACTGAACTACCATCCTGACCATAAGAAGAAAGTCATAATTACTTGCCATTCGCTGAACTATGAATGCTGGGAGGGAGGGAGAGAAAGAGAGAGAGAGAGAGAGAGAGAGAGAGAGAGAGAGAGAGAGAGAGAGTGTGTGTGTGTGTGTGTGTGTGTGTGTGTGTGTGTGTGAAAAAGGAGGGAAGCTGGTCAAGAAGGTAGAGATCCTTCCTTAACAATATTAGATTTCTGCCATTCTTTTCCAAAAGTCAAACTAAGTCCTCCTTCTCTGGTTGGGTGTTAGTTCCCATGGCATTTTCCCGTTGTTTCTAACAAAGCCTAAGTGAACATGAAGCCTTTTGTTTCTGACCTAGTCAGTGATGTCACCAGTGCTGAGAACATTGTGTTTTGATTCAGTGGCAGTGGCAGTTGATTGCTGCAGAATTCATGTTGCATTCTGAGGTAACCCAAGGAAAATTCTTCTTAAAGAAATGCTGATTATCAGACACAAAGAAAAACAGAAACAGAAAACTTTTCTTACGAGATTGTAACTTTACAAGAAAATTTGGAGAGGTTTAGAGCAGAGGTTTCCAAAGTAGGGACATGGAATAAAGGGAAGGTGAGCAACCAATTAGAGGGTGGAAAGATGGGTTATACTCTAACCTCCCCCACTATAGCCAATTGTGAATTTGTCTCCAACATAACTACATTAGTACCTTCAACACTCCTCCATTTTGTCCTCTCTCACTAGCTAACCTTTTGTGACTCAGGCACATAGAGTACCCATACCATTGCTACCATCACCACAGAGGGCAAGCTCTGTGTTCTGGAAATTAGTGAGTAAGGTTACCAACTGCTACATTTAAATGTGTGAAATACTTAAATGAGTCACAAATACATTTGCAAATGCACATACAGATTCCCACTCTTATGTGTATATACATTCATCTAGGTATGTACATATGTATGTATGTACACTTTAGTCTAGGTATGTACATATGTATGTATGTACAGTTTAGCCTAACCTTTCTCTATATCTTTTAACAGTCTGTGGATATTAGTGCAGTCCTCAGTCTAAACATTTATTAACACTTCCTCTTACAACATTGACCAGTCCACCTTCTTTTCTGATCATACATTTCCCGTATGATATTTCCTATGACACACATATAATATTGTTGGTAACATGCTATAGCCTACTTATGCCCACTATACATCTCTCAATTGCCCTTTAGATCCTACCTGCAATTTTAATTCTTTGGAAAACTATGGTGTTTCATAGTTTACAATCATATGGCATTACTAGAAGATGAACAGTGTTTCTACAATGAACTACTGTCACCCTCAATGACAATGGAACCATTATCTTTTGGCTTCAATACCTCATTAAGTGATATATTATATGAAAAAGTAAAAATGGCATATAAGAAGATAAAAATTGGGAATGGTGGCTTTACCAGATCAAGTACACACAGAAGAAATCTGAACTAGAGATCACATAATTTGAAAGCATTTCAAGAGCTTGAATTTCAAGTTATCTTTTTTTTTTTTTTGGTGAGGCAATTGGGGTTAAGTGACTTGCCCAGAGTCACATATCTAGTGAGTGTCAAGTGTTTGAGGTTGGATTTGAACTCAGGTCCTCCTGACTCCAAGGCCGGTGCTCTATCCACTGCACCACCTAGCTGCCCTGAATTTCAAGTTATCTTAAAGAGGATAAGATACCAAATGCATGGGAAAAATCACCGAAGTTACCAAAAGTGTCAATGAAAAGGACTCCAGTAAATACCAACCTATATACCTACTTTATCATCTCTATAAAAATATTTATAAGAATGATTTATTCACCCATTGTGGGCACGCTTAATGAAAATATGAGAAGGGAACAGGCAGATTTTTAATGCTTAATAGAAGTCTGTGGCTATTCCTGAATTGGAGGGTAGGCATGGGAGGGTAACAAAAACACATGGTACTTCCTGACACAGATCTTGGTTCTCATCTCACTTCTCTGACTTAGTGCCAGAATATATATTTTTGCTTGAAGTGTGCTAACACTCTTTATATTTGTCTGTATGTGGCTATATCTCTCTTCTCTAAACCTGTGTACTTCTCCTAATTTTTCCTTTGTAACACTCCTGCATTCATAGGCAAGAGACCTATGCTACTCTGGAGAAAGGTAGGAAATTAAGAAAGCCAGTTTTAACTCTACTGGAAAAGAGGTACATGGAGAAACATCCTTCTTCAAATTGATGTCGATGGAATAAGTAGCACACACAAGTGAGGTGGGTTAAGGGAGGAAGAATGTAAGTAAGAGGAGGAAGAAACTGAAACATTGGTCTTAGGAATAATATGAACCATACTGCTTTGAAGAGGTGACATTAATTACTCTGGCCACTAGGGTACACTGCTTCAGTGTATAAAAAGCAAAATCAAGGCACTGTACCAAACTTACGCAGGGGTTTTCACTCTTTCTGAACTCATGGAGACTTTATATTTTTAATAAGTATACAAAATTTGTGGTAACTTAACCAAGCAGCAAAGTTTCCTCCCCCTGTCCCCTTTCCCCCAAGTTCAACAAACATTCTAAGGTTTCTATTATATTCAAGACACTATGTCAAAGTATAGTAACTAGATGATCTCTTGGAAGAAAGATAACTAATAAGTTCAACAAATAAATCAGAAAAGTATTTAGATTCTTATTTAAGATGTTCCTCAGAAATCCCTAACTTACAAAGAGAAATTTAATAATATACATGAGGCAAATGGTAATAAGGTAAAATTTTTTAAAAAAGAGACGTGGGTCCTAGTCCCAGCTCTGTTGTTGATTATGACATGTCATTTAGCTTCTCTGGGCATCAATTTCCTCATCTGTAAAGCAACAGGGTCAGACTGGATGATGTCTTAGGTCACTTTTTTTTTCTTTTCAAATACAGTACAATTATGTAAAAGTTTTTAATTAAACATCTATGTCAAAGCAGCAGGTGGTGGGAGGGTTGGAAGTTAGAAATAAAAATAAAAAGATTAGGGATAGAGGTTATAATGAAATTTTTCTTTCTGTTTTATGTTGTTCCTCATCAGCCAAACTAATGTAATAAATGTTTTGCCTTAGAAGTGGTAACATCTGTACTTGCCTTCTTTGGCTGAACATGGAAATGAATATGTAAAAAGGGCAAAAATCAGAGTAAAATTTAGAAACAGAGAAAGAAACTAGATTCAGAAATAAAACCTTTGCACAAATTTCTTGTCTACTTCCTCAGGTACTTTTCTAAGTCATTTGAGACTCTCAGCCTGGCTGTAGCTTATTGGTTGATTAACCACTGCTGAATACCCAGAATCTAAACAGAGATTTCAACCACAGATTAATGGGTACATTTTGCATAGGGTTTTACTTTTGTTTTTCATTTAATTCCTTTGTAGGGATAGAAATTTTAAATATTCATTATTTAAATATTCATTAGTTGTTCCTTTTCTTTTAGTCACTATCAGAATGTATTTAGATTGAAGATGGTGGATTGCAGGCAATCTAGCTGAATTCTCTCAATAATGCTCTCCAAACAACTTTAAAATAACGCTCCAAATCAAATTGTGTAGCTACAGAGCCAACAAAAGGTCAGGGTGGGCCATTTTTCTGGCCTAAGAAAACTTGGGAGATCAGTAGGAGAAGTTTGTGACACCAGGGTGGAAGCCTGTCTTGAATCCATGCACATGATGGCAGTAGCAGCAGCTTCAGGAGCTCTCAGCCCAGAGACAATAAAGAACCTGGACAACTAGTCAGAAAGAGATTACAGAGGACCCTTTGCTGGCCAAAAGGTAGTGTTGGCACTGATTGGCAACTCTATTACCCATATATAGTTCCAGGTTGCAGTTCCTGGGTGGAGAGGAATACTAGTGGACTATCACAAGGGAACTGGGGCCCTGGTCATAGTTCCAAGGGAAAGAGACCACTAGTGCTTGGAGCTGCAGGGAACCAAGGACTCTTCCTTGGTAAAGGCTTGGTGCAGATTAGGAGAGCTGTGACCATACCTCTCTCAGGATCACACCACCTTAGAAGCACCAAAAACTGGCAGACCCCCAGAACTAGCTCTGAAAACAGCAGCATGAAAAAACTTGAAGTTTGGGACACTGTCTCCCCAACCCTAGAAGAGCAGAGCCCAACTTTAACATAAAGTTCAAAGTCAAGAAGTATGCTGGAAAAATTAGCAAACAACAACAAAAAGAATATGATCATAAAAAGCTACTATAGTGTTTGGGAAGACAATGACAAATTCAGAAGAAGACAACAATATGAAAACAGCTACCAAAAAAGCCTTAAGGAAAAGTGCTAATTGGACCCAAGCTCAATAAAAATTCCTAGTAGATAAAGAAAAAGATAAAAGAGTGGTAGAGGAAAACTGGGAAAAGAAATGAGAGTGATGCAAGAAAATTCTGAAAAGAAAATTAAAAGCCTGGTAAAAGGCACCAAAAAATACTGAAAAAAATAACACCTTAAAAAACAGAATTGGTCTAATGGTAAAAGAAGCACAAAAATTCATTGAAGAAAAGAACTCCTTAAAAATTACAGCTGGGTAAGTGGAAGCTAATGATCCATAAGACTTCAAGAAACAATAAAACAAAGTCAAAAGAATGAAAAAAAAATAGAAGAAAATGTGAAATATCTCACTGGAAAAACAACTGACCTGGAAAATAGATCAAGGAGAAATAATTTAAGAGTTATTGGACTACCTGAAAGCCATGATCAAAGAAAGAGCCTAGGCAACATAATTCAAGAAATTATCAAGGAAAACTGACACAATATCTTAGATCCAGAGGGTAAAACAGAAATTGAAAGAATCCATCAATCACCTCCTAAAAGAGATCCCAAAACGAAAACTCCAAGGAATATTATAGCCAAATTCTAGATCAAAGAGAAAATACTTCAAGCAGCAAGAAAGAAAGAATTCAAATATTGTGGAGGCACAATCAAGATCACACAAGATTTCATGACTTACACATTCAAGAAGCAGAGGACTTGGAATATGATAATCCAGAAGGCAAAGGAGCTAGGATTACAATCAAGAACAATGTACTCAGCAAAACTGAGTATAGTCTTTCAGTGTAAAAAAATGCATATTTAATGAAATAGAAGACTTTCAAGCATTCCTGATGAAAAGATCAGAGTGAAGAGAAAACTTGATATTCAAACAGAATGTCAAGAAAAAAGAAAAGAAAAGCATAAAAAGGTATGAAAGAATGATATATAAAAGAGTAATAAGGATCTCAATAAAGTTAAACTGTTTACATTCCTATATGTGAAGATGATACATGTAACTCCTAAGAACTTTATCACTATTAGGGCAGTGAAAAGGAGTTTAACATAGACAGAGGACATGGATATGAGTCAATTATGTTGGAACGGTTTAAAAAAAATAGAGTTAAGAAGGAAGGATGCACTGGGAAAAAGGGGAAGGGAGAGGTAGAATGGAGAAAATTTTCTCACATAAAAGAGTTATGCAAGGAAGTTTTTACAGTGGAGGCGAAAGTGGGGTGGTGGTGGTGGTAGACAATGCTTAAACCTCACTCTCACTGGATTGGTTTAAAGAGGGAAGAATATATATACACACTCAGCTGTGAACAGAAATGTACTTATGTACAGAAATGTAACTTGAGTAAGGAAACTGGATATTTATAATAAGGAATAGTAATATTAATAATAATAATGAAATAGGATACAGTAGAGAAATAGGAGGAAAAGGGAATTAGAGAAAACTGGGGGAGATGACATAAAAAGGAGGACAAATCAAAGGAGGCAGTAGTTAGAAGCAAAATAGACTTCTGAGGAGGGATAGGATAAAAAGAGAGAGGAAACAGAAGAAAATGGAATGAAGGGAAATATACAGGTAGTAATCATAGCTGTGAATATAAATAGGATGAGCTCATCCATAAAGTGGAAGCAGACAGCAGAATGGATTAGAAACCAGAATGCAGTAATATGCTGTTTACAAGAGACACACCAGAAACAGAAGACACACATAGAGTTAAAATAAGGGGCTGGAGCAGAATCTATTAGGTTTCAGCAGAACTAAAATAAGGCAGGGGTAGCAATCACGATCTCAGACAAAGCAAAAGCAAAAACAGACTTAGTTAAAAAGGATAATCCTGGTTAGAGCTGCTAAAAGGTAGACAATGAAATAATATAAAAAAATTTTATAGTAAATTTCTCTGACAAAGGCTTGACTTCTCAAATATATACTGGGTACAGAACTGGGTTGAATTTATAAAAATAACAGCTATTTCCCAACTGATAAATGGTCAAAAGATATAAACAGGTAGTTTTCAGAAGAAACAACTAAAGCTATCTGTAGTCATATGAACAAATGCTCTAAATCACTATTGATTAGAGAAAGGCAAATTAAAACAACTATAAGTTACCCCCTCTACCTATCAGAAATGATAAATGCTGGAGGGGATGAGGGAAAAATAGGTACTGAACTGTTGGTGGAATAGTGAACTTGTCTAACCATTCTAGAGAACAATTTGGAACTAGGCCCAAAGGGCTATAAAACTGTGCATAACCTTTGACCCAGCAATATATTGACTAGCTCTACATCCCAAAGAGATAAAAAACAAAAAGGAAAAGGATGTATATGTACAAAAATATTTACAGCAACTCTTTTTGTGGTGGCAAAGAATTGGAAATTGAGGGGATGCTCATCATTTGGGGAAAAGGGATATGATTGTGATGGAATACTATTGTGCTATGGGAAATGATGAGAGGATGGTTTCAGAAAAACATGGCAAGACCTATATGGAACTGAAGCAAAGTGAAGTGAAAAGAACCATGAGATCACTGTGCATAGTAACAGCAATGTTGTAATGATGATCAACTATGAATGACTTGACTATTCTGATCAATATGATGATCTGAGACAATTCCAGAGGACTCATGATGAAAAAATGCAATCTACCTCCAGAGAGAGAACTGATGAACTTTAAGTACAAACTGATGTATTTTTCTTGCTTTTTTTTTGAAACATGGCTAATATGGAAATGTTTTGCATGATTTCACATGTACAATTGATATCATATTGCTTGCATCCTTAGTGGGAAGGGGAGGACCTGGGAGAAAGGGAGAGAATTTGGAACTCAAAATTAAAAAAAAAAAAGAATGTTAAAAATAAATGAAAAAAAAAAAGAAAAAAATGCATTTAACCTAATAAGTCCAGAGAAATTTATCCAGTAGACGAGTAAAAAGAGGGACATTTCAAATACAATGCAAAGGAGATACACGAGTAGGAAAGGTGCAGGAAGAATCTAGGTTTGGTTTATAGGTGACTGCCACATAAAATATAGGAGAGTTGCTTAGTCCTTGGCTGAACTCTTGGATAGAAAGCTTGTGATACATTGTTAATGGGCTCATGCCCTTCAAAAAAGTGGAACAGTACCTAGCCAGGCTGTGACTGAATACCTTCATATTTTTTATTGTGCTCATCTGCTTGGTGGATATACTATCCACACAAAATTAAAATATATTAAAAAAATAACAATTATATAAAACACCCAAAGCCCAACTCCATTTATAAAATACTCCTACAGAACCTGGAATTGTATATGAAAAATGGTTTGAAAAACCTTGTCCTACAAGGTAGTGTTAACTTAACTTCTCACACTGTCTAACTTATAATCAGGCACTGGAAGAATTAGGACTATTAAATATTATATAGAGATGTTATGATATGAAAAGAACTCTCTGGCATATTGGAGGGATCCTCTATGAAGAAGTTACAGAAAGATACGGACAAGAACTACATAAGACAAAAAAGCATGGGAAGGAGAGAAAATAATTGATAAAATTAAATGGGGGAAAAAACCCAAAGCATAGAGGAATTAAAATTGACATCATCTGAGGGAATACCCACCATTTTCGAGATCACAGATCTATCAAAGTATCTAGGCCATCCCTATGCTAGAAATGTATTCCCTCCTCATCTCGGGTTCTCAGAAGCTTTGACTTCAGGAAGTCAATGAACAAATCAACATATCGATTAAGTGTTTACAGTTTCAGACATGATGTTAAGTGCTGGGGATACAAAGAAAGGCAAAAACACGGTCCCTGCCCATAAGGACCTCACATTCTAATGGAGGAAAAACATGTTTATAACTAAGTACACAGAAAACATAGAAAGTAGTTGAAAGGTAATCTCAGCAGAAAGGCCCCCAGAGGGACAGGATGGGGACAGGGTAGCAAAGGCTTCCTGTACAAAGTAAGCCTTGAGCTGGGAATTAAAAGAACTTGGGGAAACTAAGAGGCAGAGATGAGGAGATAGAGCATTCCAGGCATGCAGGACAAGGAGTACAAAGGGTAGGAAAAAGGAGATGGAATGAGCAAGTAAGTCAATGTAACTGGATTATAGAGTGTATGGAGAGGAGTAAAATATAAGAATACTGAAAAAGTAGAAAGGGACCAGGTTGTGAAAGGCTTTAAATATCAAATAGTAGATAACTATATTTAATCCTAGAGGTAACAGGAAGCCCCTGGATTTTAAGGAGTAGGGATTAAAATCATTAGATCTACATGTCAGAAAAATCACCTTGGCAGCTGAGTGAAGGATGAATTGTGGTGGGGAGAGACTTGAAGCAGGGAGACCAGTCAGAAAGCTATTTCAGTAGTTTAGGCTTGTATCAGGGATAAAGAGGTGGCTGTATGAGTGGAAAGAAAGGAACATATATGAGATGTTGTGAGGGTATAACTATGATTTCTTAAAATGCTATGGTATTGAGGCTTTTCTTTTTTGGGGGGTCATGGCTTTCCGCTAGTTCAATAAGTTTTTTAAAATAATATTTTATTTCTCCCCAATTATATGTTAAAACATTTTTTTAACATTTTTTTAAAAAAGTTCTGAATTTCAAATTCTATCTCTCCTTCCTTCTCCTGCCCCCCAAGACAGTAAGCAATCTGATATAGGTTATACATGTGCAATCATGTAAAACATTTCCATATTAGTAGTTTTGTGCAAGAAGACGATCTAAAAAAAGGAAGAAAGTTTTTATAGTACAATAATATTGCATTACAATCATACACTGTAACCTTTTCAGCCATTCCCCAGATGATAGGGGATCCAATTCTCAGCCACCACACAAAGAGCTGCTATAAATATTTCTGTACAAATAGGTCCTTTCCCCTTCTTATTGATTTCTTTGAGATACAGACCTAGCAGTGTTGTGGAGCAAGGGTGTATGTATGCACAGTTTTATAGCCCTTTGAGCATATTTCTAAAAAGTTCAATTACTCTGGAATTATCCATCTCTTTTTGATTTCTTTTTTGGGCCAGCTGTTTTCTAATTTTCGAGAAATCTGTTGCTTGGATTTAGTTTTGTGCTATGCTCTTAATTCTCTTTCCAAGTCTCTCCTCCATAGTTCTCATTTCTTTTTTAATCCTTCACTCTAGCACCCTTACTTAATTTTTAAAGTCATGGTAAAAAAAAAAAGCTTATTTAACTTGAAAAAAAGCTATGGCTCATTTCTTCTAGGAATTCTAGTTGTACTTTTGCCCAAATTATGTTTTTCTTGTTTGAGGATACTTTGGAGTCTTTCTTCTTCCTCTGTATTTCTGGAGGGAATGTCTAGGGTCTGCTTGGTTCTGTTTTATAATCTCTAGGGTGATGTTGCTTCTTTCTCCAGGTATTGTTCAAGTATCTCAGAGGCAGATCAGACTGGGGACCTTCAAACCTTTAATATGTCCAAAGGAGTCTGAACCAGGGCAAAGTTTGATTGCTGCCCTAATGGGCTGAGTTTTGCAAGGTCCTGGACCTATGTTTGTATCCGGGCAATACAACTGTGGACTTATCCTTGTTAGAGCTCCAATAAATTGCTGCTGGACTCAACAAATGTAGCTAGCTGGAAAGCCCTACAGGTTTAAAGCAACAGAACTATGGCCTCCCACTTATTGTGAGCTCCTTGCCCTGAGTTATTTTACTAGAGACTTCATATCAAACTGGTGCCTGGATCTGAGACCCTATTCTGTTTTTGGGTTCAGAGTTACATAGTTGCTCTGTTCACGCTCCTTGTCCAGTACACTGTCTTAGGCCTAAAATAGTTCTTTAGCCTGGTCAATCATCTCTAAGCACAAGTCCCCTCCTCAGACTCTACTGGATCTATGACCTAACTTTGAAGTATGAGCAATAAAACTGCCAGTTAGCATTTGATCCCTGCCCGGCTTCAGGCCCCTCTGTGCTGGATCTCTGATCTCTTTTTGCTCTAGTGCACATTCTCAGGTCCCTTTTCAGTCCTGGTGCTGAAAAGTTTGATGCAGCATTCTCTTACTAGATCTTGAACCAATGATCTATCTTCCTATACACACTTAGGAGGCAAAAATGAGTCAATGTTATTTTTCTTGGATTTCCTGATTGAGAATTGGTCTGGTACATTTTATAGGTCTTCGTGGAGTGGTCATGGATGTTTGGGGATGAGGGAGAAGAAGAAGTTGGGCTCCTTTCTACTCTGCCATCTTGGCTGGTCACTCTTGCTATATCATTTTCAATTGCTCAAGGTCTATGTTTCAAATTAAACCAGAAATTCAGGAAGAGAATGGATGGCCATTTGACAGGGATATTACAGAAAGACCTCTTACAATGGAGATTAAGTTGGGTTATACGATCTCTAAAGTCCTTTTCAATTCCAAAAGTCTATATTAATCTGTGATTACAGGCATATTGATATTTTTCAAGATAACAAAGAAGATTAGAATGTGATTTGGTGGAAGAATGTACATGACCAAAGTTCCACGGGTAAACTTAAATATCACTCCAAATAAGTCCTCTCTTAGAATCAACACTATTGGGGTATCATGAAAGAAATTCTTCCCCTTACAGAGGTTGGGAATTACCTTGAATGAATGTACTTCAGACACAGGGAAGAGGAATCCAGGAAGTATTTATCCACCCTGTAGCAAAATCACTTATTCATATATCTCTTTTCCACTAAATCATAAGCTCTGTGACAGCAAGAACTGTATCTCATTTACCCTTACACCTAGCCAATCTCCCTCTCTCTACCTCCATACTACCTTGTAATTTGTAGGTACTCAGTAAATATTTCTGAATGAATAAAAACACTTCTGATTGTTGTTCTATGCACACAGGGATGAGATATACGTGGGCAGGCCCAGAAGATATGTATAATTAGCAATCCTCCTAAATGAGCTGTGACTGCCATTTAAATCCCCTAAAATGGCTTGCCTCCAACTTTGTAAAGATTGCCTTTTATTGACAGTCTAAGCAGGTTATGCTAAGGATAGAGACAGAAACTTCCTGAACAATCTAAAGCTTCAGTGGAAACCCTGACCCCTCAAAACAATTTTTTTGTTAGAAACAAATGAAAAAATTTCATTGGGGAAAGAATAAATTCTATAGATACTTATTTTCCCCTACCCATTATAATTTTGGAATCACATATAACTTAGTTTGCTAATAAAAATATCATTATGTTTCAAAGTATGATTTATTCAGAAAACTTCCTTTACTATAGTATTTGAATTTATTTTTAATTTTTTTGATTGGAGCTATAAGATGTGCAAATTTAAGAAATCTAGCATCTTCTAATTTTTGATAGTTAATGAGATGCAGGCAAAAATTTGAGAACAGAAAGAATCATCAACATTATAGCAAGTCAAAGAATGCTTTTATGTTTTCTGGATCCATAGTCATAAAGTTACAGAAAACACTCATTTTCATAAAAGAAACTGAGAAAAAAATGATAGAAAGTTACTGTGGTGGCAAGGAAGACTAAAACACTCAGAAGAGGACAAAAAAGTCAAAGCTTCTACATCCAAAGCCTCCAAGAAAAATATGAATCGGTTTCAGGACATGGAAGAACTCAAAAGGATTTTGAAAATCAAGTAAGAGAGGTGAGGAAAAATGGGAAAAAGAAATGAGAGTGATGCAAGAAAATCAGGAAAAATGAGTCAACAGCTTGCTAAAGGAGACACACACAAAAAAAATACTGAAGAAAATAACACCTTAAAAAACAGATTAGGCTAAATGGAAAAGGAGGTCCAAAAGTTCACTGAAGAAAATAATTCCTTAAAAATTAGAATGGAGGCAGAGCCAAGATGGCAGAGGGAAAGCAGTGACTTGCTTGAGCTCTCCCCCAAACCCCTCCAAATACCTATAAAAATGGCTCTAAACAAATTCTAAAGCAGCAGAAGCCACAAAAAGACAGAGTGAAACAAATTTCCAGCCCAAGACAATCTGGACTGTTGATCAGAAAGGCATATCGCGCTGGGTGGGGAGAGGAATGCAGTTCAGTGTGGGCTCACTGGCAAAACAGGCCTCAGCGAACCTGGAGTAGTCCCCAGAGGACTGAATCACAGGCAGCTGTGGTGGTTTCCAGACTTTTCAATGCACAAACACCAAAGAGAACTTAGAAGATCAGTAGGAAGTCTGTGACTGTGGTGAGAGAGAAGCTCGGGGCAGGGGCGGGGGAGAAGGAGATAGGATTACAACCAAGAATCACCTACCCTGCAAAACTGAGTATAATTCTTCAGGGGAAAAAATGGACATTCAGTGAAATAGAGGACTTGCAAGCATTGCTGATGAAAAGACCAGAACTGAATAGAAAATTCAGCTTTCAAATACAAGACTCAAGAGAAACATGAAGACGTTAACAGAAAAGAGAAATCATAAGGGACTTATTAAGGTTGAACTGTTTACATTCCTACATGGAAAGATGATATTTGTAACTCATAAGACCTTTGTCAGTATTAGGGTAGTTGGAGGGAAAAATTATATATACGGATATAGATAGATAGATAAATAGAGAGCACAGGGTGAGTTGAAGATGAAAGGGTGATATCTGGAGAATAAAATTATGGGATGAAAGAGATTATACTGGGAGAATGAGAAATGGAGAGGTAGAATGGGGTAAATTATCTCACATAAAACAGACAAAAGGCTTTTACAGTGGAGGGGAAATGGGGGAAGGTAAAGGAAATGAATGAATCTTATTCTCATCTGATTTGGCTTAAGGAGGGAATAATATACACACTCAACTGGGTATAGAAATCTATTTTACCCTACAGGAAAACAGGGAGAGAAGGGGCAAGAGAATAGGGGGATGATAGAGGGGAGGGCAAATTGGGGGAGGTGGTAATCAGAAGCAAACACTTCTAAGTTGGGACAGGTCAAAAGAGAGAACAGAATAAATGGGGGCAGGATAGGATGAAAGGAAATATATTTAGTTTTTCACAGACTACTATGGAAGTGTTTTGCATGACTACACATGTATAACCTGTATTGAGTTGCTTGCCTTCTCAATGAGGGTGGGTGGAAAGGAAGGAAGGGAGAGAATTTGGAACCCAAAGTTTTAAAAACAAATGTCAAAAAAGACTGTTTTCACATGCAACTGGGAAATAAGATATACAGGAAATGAGGTATAGAAATCTATCCTGCCCTACAGGAAAATAGAAGGGGAAGGGGATAAGAGAAGGGGAGACAGAGATAGAAGAGTGGGCAGATTAGGGGAAGGGGTATTCAGAATGCATGCCATCTTGGGGTGGAGGGAGGGATGAGATATGGAGAAAATTTGGAACTCAAACTCTTGTGGAAGTGAATGTTGAAAACTAAAAATAAATTATAAAAAAGAAAGAAAGTAAACCATAATCCAAAAAAATAAATAAATAAATAAATAAAAAATTAGAATGGAGCAAATGGAAACTAATGACTTTATGAGGACTTCGGAAAACCTCCCTGTTATTTCATGTGTTAATTTATTTCTTGATTTCCAAGAACAGTAACTGAGTGAATTTCTTTCATACATTTCAGAATGTAGAAATAGATAAACATAAACCATACAAAAAAGCAAGAGGAGTTAAGATCTGTAATGTAAAGGCTTTAACAATGTCACAAGCAGGAGAGGCTTGAAGTATCCCAGGCTGCATTCATAGCCCAAAACCTGAAGATGTTCTGTATTTTGCAATATCTCCTAAATGTACTGTTTGTCATATAATAAAGTTTATAATCCAATCAAATGCAGTAGCAGTGTCATCACCATTTATGTTTCTAGCTTTACATCTTGAATCCAATCTTCAATGAAGCTGACAGAATCCTATTCAATCTATTAATAAACTGTTTTTTTCTTTTTTCCTTGAAAGTGAAAATTCACTTAGGAATTTTACACTCCACCATGCTGAAATTCACTTCATGATGCAGGTTTTGTGATGGCTGGAGGGAGTTTTTACGTAAACATCTTCTCCTTGAATAATTTCTAGAAATCATTTTGGGGGAGTAAAGAATAGATAAAAATATTCAAACACCTTTGCATAAATATAATATGCATCATTCTAAAAACAATTTGTAATATCAAAATATCTAATTCTTCAGGAGGATAAAGTCTTTCCTATCATAGAATTTTTCCATTCTATATATAACACTAGATGTGTCAGAATAACTTTGTTGTAATTTTTATTTGACTGCACTACTGAACTCTGTTGATGTCTTATTTTTTACTTTTAAAAATTTTATTTATTTTTAGTTTTCAACATTCACTTCCATAAGATTTTGAGTTCTAAAATTTCTCCCTTTCCCTCTTCCCACCCCAAGATGGTGTACAATCTGATACAGGCTATACATATACATTCATATTAAATATATTTTCATATTAATCATGTTGTAAAGAAGAATTAAGAAAGAAGAAACAAAACAAAACAACAAAAGAAAAAAAAAGAGGTCAAATAGCATGCTTCTATCTGCATTCAGATGCTATAGTTCTTTTTCTGGATGTGGATAGCATTTTCCATCATGGGTCTTTTGGAGTTAACAGATCCTTGCATTGCTGAGAAGAGCTAAGACTATCAAAGTTAGTCATCACACATTGTTGCTGTTACTGTGTACAATGTTCTCCTGGTTCTGCTCACTTAAGTCTTTCCAGGTTTTTCTGAAGTCTGCCTGCTCATCATTTCTTACAGCACAATGGTATTCCATTACATTCATATACCACAACTTGTTCAGCCATTCCCCAATTGATGGGCATCCTCTCAATTTCCAATTCTTTGCCACCACAAAAAGGGCTGCTATAAATATTTTTGTACATGTGGGTCCTTTTCCCATTTTCTCTTTGGGGTACAGACCTAGAAGTGGTATTGCTGGGTCAAAGGGTATGCACAGTTTTATAGCCCTTTGTGCATAGTTTCAAATTGCTGTCCAGAATGTTTGGATCAGTTCACAACTCCACCAACAATGCATTAGTGTTCCAGTTTTCCCACATCTCCAATATTTATCATTTTCCTGTTTTGTCACGTTAGACAATCTGATAGATGTGATGTGGTAACTCAGAGTTGTTTTGATTTGCATTTTTCTAATCAGTAGTGATCTTGAACATTTTTTCATATGACTATAGATAGCTTTAATTTCTTTATCTGAAAATTGCCTGTTCATATCCTTCAACCATTTATCAGTTGGGGAATGACTTGTATTCTTATAAATTTGACTCAGTTCTCTATCTATTTTAGAAATGAGGCCTTTATCAGAGACACTGGCTGTAAAAATTATTTCCCAGCTTTCTGCTTCCCTTCTAACCTTAGCTGCATCAGCTTTGTTTGTGCAAAACCCTTTCAATTTAACGTAATCACAATTATCCATTTTGCATTTTATAATGTTCTCTGTCTTGTATTTGATCCTAAATTCTTCTGTTCTCCACAAATCTGAAAGGTAAACTATTCCTTGCTCTCCTACTTTGCTTATAGTATCAGCCTTTATATCTAAATCATGTACCCATTTTGACTTTATCTTGGTATACGGTGTAAGATGCTGGTCTATGCCTAGTTTCTGCCATACTCTTTTCCAGTTTTCCCAGCAGTTTTTGTTAAATAGTGAATTATTATCCCAGAAGCTGGGGTCTTTGGGTTTATCAAATAGTAGATTACTATAGTAATTTTCCCTAAGAACCGCTTTGGCTGCATCCCATAAGTTTTGGTACACTGTCTCATTTTCATTCTCTTTGATAAAGTTATTGATTGTTTCTATGATTTGTTGTCTGACCCACTCACTCTTTAGGATTATCTAGTTTTCAATTAATTTTTAGTCTATCTTTCCATGGCCCTTTATTACATATAATTTTTGCTGCATCATGGTCTAAAAAGGATATATTTAACATCTCTGTCTTTCTGCACTGGATTGTGAGGTTTTTATGCCCTACTACATGGTCAATTTTTGTAGGTGCCATGCACTGCTGAGAAAAAGGTATGTTCCTTTCTATCCCCATTCAGTTTTCTCCAGAGGTCTACTATATCTAACTTTTCTAAGATTCTATTCAGTTTCTTAGTTTCTTTCTTGTTTATTCTGTGGTTAGATTTATGTAGTTCTGAGAGGGAGAGGTTGAAGTCCCTCAATACTATAGTTTTGCTATCTATTTTTTTCCTGTAACTCACTTAATTTCTCTTCTAAGAATCTGGATCCTATATCACTTGGTGCATATATGTTTAGTATTGATATTACTTCATTATCTATGGTACCTTTTAGCAGGATGTAGTTCCCTTCCTTAGCCCTTTTAATTAGATCTGTTTTTGCTTTTCCTTTGTCTGAGACCAGGATTGCTACCTGCTTTTTTCACTTCAGCTGAAGCATAATATAGTCTGTGCCAGCCTTTTACCTTACTCTTTGTGTATCTCTCTGCTTCAAATGTATTTCTTGTAAACAACATATTGTGGAATTATAGTTTTTAGTCCATTCTGCTACCCACTTCTGTTTTATGGGAGAGTTCATCCTATTCATATTCACAGTTATGATCACTGTGTCTTTCTATCCTATTCTCCCCACCCCCATTTATGTTTTTCTCTCTCCTTTCTCCCTTTTCCTCTTCACCTGTTTTGTTTCTGACCACCACCTCCCTCCTGCCCTCCCTTCTATCAGTCCCTCTCCCTTATCTTTCCCGTTTTCCCTACTACTTCTTCCTTCTTTTCTGCCCTTCCTTCTATTGACCCTCTCCCTTTTTTACCCCTTTCCCCTCCTACTTCCTACAGGGTAAGATAGATTTCTATACCCAATCAAGTGTGTATGTTATTTCCCCTTTGAGCCAAATCTGATAAGAGTAAGGTTCAAACCATACTTACCTCCCTCCCTTCTTTCTGTCTGTTGTAATAGGTCTTTGTGCCATTTCATGTGATGTAATATAAGCCTTCTCTGCCTCCTCCTTCCCTCTTCTCCCAGTACAATCTTTTTTTCTCACCCCTTAATTTTTTTTATCATCATATCAAAGCCAACTAATATCCACACCCTCTGTCTATGTATACCCCTTCTAAACGTCATAATAAAGATATAGTTTTTAAGAGTTACAAGTATCCCCCATGTAGGGACGTAAACAGTTTAACCTGACTGAATAACATGTTTTTTCTTTTTCTTTTTCTATTTACCTTTTTATGCGTCTCTTGAGTGTTGTATTTCAAGATTAAATTTTCTGTTCAGGTCTGCATTTTTCATCAGGAAAATTTGGAAGTCCCCTATTTCACTGAATTGTCCATCTCCTCTCCTGAAAGTTTTGCTGGGTAGTTGATCCTTGGTTGTAATACAAGCTCCTTTGCCTTACAGAATATCATATTCCAAGCCCTCTGTTCTTTTAATGTAGAAGGTGCAAGGTCTTGTGTAATTCTGACTGTGGTTCCACAATATTTAAATTGTTTGTTTCTTGCTGCTTGAAATATTTTCTCCTTGACCTGATAATTCTGCAATTTGGCTACAAATTCCTTGGCATTTTCATTTTGGGATCTTTTTTTGGGAGGTGATCAGTGGATTCTTTCAATGACTATTTTCCCTCTGGTTCTAGGATCTCAGGGAAGTTATCCTTGATAATTTCTTGAAAGATGCTGTTCAGGCTCTTTTTTTTTTATCATGGCTTTCAGGCAGACCAATAATTCTTTCTTTTTTTAAAATTTTTAAAATTTTTTATTTTTTTTTAGGCAATTAGGGTTAAGTGACTTGCTCAGGGTCACACAGCTAGTAAATGTCATGTGTCTGAGGCTGGATTTGAACTCAGGTCCTACTGACTCCAGGGCTGGTGCTCTATCCACCGCCACCTAGCTGCCCCAGTCAATTGTATTTTTTAAAGAATTGTTTTCTATGGTCAATTTTTGTCCTTCCTTTTCCAAGCTGTTGACTCTCTCTTGCACACCTCTCATTTCTTTTCCCAATTTTTTCTTCTACCTCTCTTGTTTGACTTTTAAAATCCTTCTTGAGCTCTTGGTCCGAGAAGGCTTTTTGGATTTGAGACCCCTTTGAGGTTTCGGATGTAAGTATATTGACAATCTTGCCCTCTTCTGAATTTGTGCCTTGATCTTCCCTGTTCCCATAATAAGAATCTATGGTCATTGTCTGTTTCTGCTTTTTGCTTATGATGCTTGCCTAATTCCTGGCTTTTAAAGTTGAGCTCTCCTACTGGAGCACAGGGGACACTGTCCTAAGTTTCTTGTGCTGGGAGCCTAAGGCCTGGTCACTGGCTTTGTGTGCTGGGTCTCAGGTGCTGGCAGCTGGAGGCTGTAGGGGTCTGGCAGCTTACCTGGTGCTGAGCTGGAGTCCTAATGGTGGTGTCTGACATGTGCTGAGGCCACGTGGGGTTTTTCTGTGTTTCCCAGGGCTACACTGAAGCTCATGGGGTGGGGGATGAGGTTGTCTGGCCACTGGAGGATGCCTGTTCACCTGGGGCTGTGCTGAAGCACGTGGAGGTCTGGCCACTGGAGGACACCTATTCACCTGGGGCTGCACTGAAGTATGTGGGGATTTGGCTGTTGGAGGACACCTGCCTGCCACCATACATGGTAATTCTCTGATTTGCAGTCTGCCAGTTCCCCTGGCTGTGCCAAGGAATGCAGGGGGTCCTGATATTGGCGCTTGCCTGCTCCACTACCTTGGGACTCAGAATCTCCCACTGGTTTGCTGAGGTGGGGCTTGCTGCTGGCTTGCTGAGATGCCTCCAGTCCTGGACTGTGCTCCCTTTCCACCAGAGTGAGAGGGACCTTTCCTGCTGATCCCCCAAGCCTCCTGGGCTAACAGAATTCTCCACTCCATTTTTCTGCTAGCTTTGCTGTTTCAGGATTATTCCTGAGGCAATATTTTCTGGGTTTTTAGAGGTTAATAAGGGAGAGTGACAGTGACTTACTGCTTACTCCACCATCTTGGCTCCTGGAAGTCTCTATCTTATGTCTTTTTATCCTACATAGTTTGTTGCTCATGTAATATGATGATTTGCTTACAACTTTAAAAAATTTAAAAAGAAGACTAGTCTTTTCTTTTTCTATTTTTGCAAGAAGTTTAATGTTGGAATTTTTTTGATGTTTATAAATTTCTCTTGTAAATCTATTTGGCCTAAGGTTTTTTCTTAAGGAATTGATCTATGGCTTGTTTATTTTTATGGAATTGGGTTACTTAAATTCTTAATTTCTTATTCTGTTAGATCTGGATATTTTATGCTTTTTACATATTCATATATTCATTTCTTTTAAGTTTTCAATTTTATTGGGATCTTTTGGCAAAATGGTTTCCAATAATGTCTTTTATTTCTTCTTCATTTGTAAATTCTTCTTCATTTTTGATACTGGTAATTTTTTTGCCTTAAAATAATTGGCTAGTGGTTTATCTATTTTATTGGTTAACTCAAAAAATTTGCCCTCAGTTTTATTTATTAATTCAATGGTTCTTTTCCTTAAAATTTTAGTAATGTTTTCTTTGAGTTTGAGAATTCCTACTTTGGTATTTAAATAGAATTTTAAAATTAGAGTTTTTTAGGTTTTCTTTTTTAAATTATATGCTATCAATTTAATGGCTTTTAAAATTTCATCACAAAAGCATAAAGTATTTAATAAATAAATGCTTTTATCAGTCATTTGTTAATTCTGAGATTTGAAGAAATTCTATTTTTGTGTTTGGGGTTTCTAGACTTACTGATTTTCTAGTTATTCCATGTCCAATTCAATGTTCTTCTGTTCTCTCTTTTTTGTTGATGAAAATGTTTAGAGACATAAATTTCCCTCAATGAATGCTAAAGCTTCATCCAAAAAATTTCAGAATTTTGCCTCATTTTTATTATCTTTTGTGAAATTATCTACTGTTTCTGTGATTTCTTTGACTCACTCATTTTTTATGAATAATTTATTTCAACTCCAGTTAGTTTTTAATCATTTCTTCAAAGACCCTTCATTGAATATAATTTTATTGCACTGTCATAAGTAAAGGATGTGCTTAATATTTCTCCTTTTTAGCATTTGTTTTTGAGGTTTTATGCCCTAGTACACAATAAATTGTTGTAAAGGAGTCATATGCACCTGAGAAATATGCTTTTTATTCTCATTCCATAATCACCAGAGATCTGTCAAATCTAACTTTAAAAAAATTCTATTTATTCTTTCTTGTTTATCTTGTTAGATTTGTCTAGGTCTGAAAAGGGTACATTGAGACCCCTCCCACCAACTATTATAGTTTTTCTCTTAACCTCTCATAATTTGATTAATATTTCCTTTAAGTATAATGATGCTATAATGTTTGGCACCTTTAAGTTTTAATAGCTTAAAACTGCACCAAGACTTTTGGGATACCTTGTATGTTAAGTATAGACAATGATTTGTTATCTATAGTGCCCTTGAGCAGGATTTAATTTCCCTGTTTACCTAGTTTTAATCAAGTTTTTATTATCAGGACAGCGAGGTGGCACAGTGAATACAGTGCCAGGTCTAGAGTCAGGAAAACCAGAGTTCAAATATGACCTCAGGTACTTGTTAGCTGTGTGCCCCTGGGCAAGTCACTTATCCCTGTTTGTTTTTTCCAGTATCTTTGACAAGAAAACATTACTGTGCCATTTGAATGGGAAGAATTCACTAATAACACAAAAGAGAATAACAGAATGGATTAGAAAGCAGAATCCAACAATATGTTTTTATAAGAATATACTAGAAATAAAGATTCACATAGAGTTAAGATAAAGAACTAGAGAAAAAGCTATCATACTCCAGCTGAACTCAAAAAAAGCAGTGATAGCAATCATGATCTTGCATGTGACAATAAAAATTGTTGTTGTTGAGTCATTTCAGTTATGTCCAACTCTCCATGACCTCTTTTGGGGTTTTCTTAGCAAAGAGATTGGAGTGGATTTCCTTCTCCAGCTCATTTTACATATGAGGAAACTGAGGCAAACAGGATGAAGGTGACTGAGGCCAGATTTGAACTTAGGTCTTCCTGACTTCAGGCCCAGCACTCTAGCCACCATACCACCTAGCTGCCCTCTTCTCCACCTATTAGAATATAAAGACTTCATCCTTGTTCAATTCCTTTTTATTACTCTTCCATATTTATTCTTTTATACTTCTTTCAACTCTATCAGGAATGCTTATATATCTATTTAATTAAAGGTTTATTTTCTCCCAGTTAGTGTAATCTTACTTAGCTTTGGTGGGTAAGTTATTCTGGGTTGTAAGCTTATATCTTTCGTCCTTTAGAATAGTGTATCCCATCTTTTCCATTTTATTGTTAGTTGCCAAATGTTGTGTGATCCTAAGTATGGCTCCTTGGTAGTTGACCTTTTCTTTCTAGCTGCTTGTAGAATTTTTTCTTTGACCTGGTAGCTCTGGATTTTGGCAGTTTTGTTCCTGGGAACTTTGATTTTGGGTTTTGGGGAGATGACAGGTTTTTCCTTTACCCTATCAATCAATGAATGAAGTATTTATTAAATACTATGTGCCAGGTACTTTGCGGAGGCAGAGAATACAAGTCCAAAAGTGAAATAATATTTATTCACAAGGCACCTACATTCTAATGGGGCTGAGACAAGTGCATATAAAATATACAGACAGTATAATCATAAAGTTAATACAAATATATGAAAAGTAGGTAAATTCAATGTAGCTTGAGAGGGAAGGTGAGCACTAGTGGTTTGGGAAATCAGAAAAGGCTTTATGCAGAGATGGTGCTTGAGCTGTGTCCTAAAGGAAGAGTGAGACTCAATGGGTGGAGATAAAGAGGCAGTAAATTCCAGGTATGGAGATGGAGTGCCATGTAAGAGTAACAGAAAGAAGGATAGTTTGGACAGACCCAAAGTATGTGAGGGGAAGTAATGTCCAATGAAGCTTGAAAGATAGGTTAGGACAAAGGTGTGTCAGGCTTTAAAAGTTAAACAGAGATGTATACATTTTACCTTAAAGGCATCAGGAATACATAGAAGTTGACTGAGTAGGGCAGTCACATTGTCAGATCCATATTTAAGAAAAATTAGTTTGGTGGCAGTGTGTACTTAGGCATCAGTGTACTAAAGCTTTCATAATTTGTACAAGTTCTAATAGGTCTGAACAGTTTTCATTTATGATTTCTAGAATTATGATATTCAGGCTCTTTTTTTTTTGTCATGACTTTCAGATAGTCCGGTGATACTTGCATTTTTTTTCACCTCTTTTACAGGTCATTTGTTTTTGATACATGATACTTGCATTTTCTATTTTTCAGTTTCTTTGGACTTCATTTTAATATCTCTTGTCTCATGGAGTCATTAACCTTTATTTTACCCATTCTAATTTCCAAGGAGTGTATTGCTTGGGTAAGGTTTACAACTTCTGTATTAAACTCTTAACTATCCTTGTAACTCTTTACTCCAGAGGTCTTATTTCTTTTTTAATCTTTTCCTCTAAATTTCTCATTTAACTTATACTTCTTAAAACTAATTTCATTTCTTCCAGGACTTGTAGTTGACTTTGTAGCCAGTTGTTGGCCCTGGCAAAGGTAAGCTTGCTGGAAGGCTATTCAGGTTCTATATTGTAGGCTTACTCTTTGTCTACCCTCTCTGACCTGGTTATGCAACTGTAGTCTTCAGCCCAGGACTGTAGATTTAATGTACAATCCTGCTGTGCAATCAGTGAGAACAGCTTGCCCTGTTCTGCACTTCCTGCTCTGTAGGTTTAGCTACAGGTTCTATCCTCTATCCTAGCTGGTTCCATGACCTCTCTTCCTGGTCAGAACAACATAGCTACTGGTTCACTCTTCTTCCTGTTCTTCACCCTGTACACAGCCATAAGCCCTTTGCCTGAGCCTTTGTGTCATCCTTCCTGGCTAGACCCCTTCCCCAGAGCCTGCAGGCCTCTGTCAATCTCCTTGTGCCAACCTGGATCAGAAAAATGATACACTGCAGTTTCTTCTTGAATTTCTCAACCACCACTTGGTCTGGTGCTTTTTCTTGACCTTTATTGGATTAGCTGTGAGAGAGAGCTGTTCCTGAATTCACAATTATTTTATGGGTAATATGGTACAGCAGAAAAAACACTCAATGATATAAAAAATCCTGGGTCTGAGTTCGAGCTCTGTCATTTACTAGCTGTGTGATCTTGGACAAGTCACTTAACTTTTGCTGATTTCAGTTGCTTCATCTGTAAAGTGAGGATTATTAGATCTGACATAATTTCCTTATAGGGTTGTTGTAAGAATTAAACAAGATAATTTTGTGTATATTTTCCAGCCACAGAGTATTATCTAAAGGTGACATATTTGTGGAATGGATTACTTTTCACAAAGTAATGATAGTGTACAGTTCAATCATTTACAATCTCAATAATCTGCACTCCGAAGACACATGTTGTTGTTGTTGAGTTATGTGTGACTCTCTGCTACCCCATTTTGGGGTTTCCTTGACAAAGATATTGGAATGGTTTGCCATTTCCTTCTCCAGTTCATTTTATAGAGGAAACTGAGGCAAACAGGGTTAAGTGACTTGCCCAGGGTCACACAGCTAGTAAGTCTGAGGCCAGATTTGAATTCAGGTCTTCTAGACTTCAGATTTGGCACTCTCTCCACCGTGCCACCTAGCTGCCTCACATGTACATAAAATATATAATCCAAGAAACTCATTTTAGTTAGTAGTTCTAGCTTCCTTCTCCTAATCAAACCTTATACAAGTGGACCAAAAGTCGTTAGGACCATAGATTGTTTAAATGTTTATATTGTAGAAAATCTACTAAGAAACAGTATCATTCCATTGACCTGGCCTTTGCCCATTTGGATCTGGACCATTTTAGGTAGAATCTGGAAATCAAAGTTCTTGGGACACACTCTTTTGTCCTGGCCCTGCTCACCTGCCCCACCCTGTTCAGTTTTCCTGTAGCACTTCTCACTACCTTGACCCTTGTCTTTTCACCCACTTATCACTAACATAGATGTGCACTAATCTGTTCCACTATTGCCACTATTGCCACTATTGCCACAACTTTATACCAGTTATTGTCCTGAATACTATTAATGATACATACATGTACCTTCTACACCAAGAATTGTTCCCTCTCTTTTTTTTTAACTGAGAGTGACAGCTTGTGCTTTTTGGTATTATATCATCACAGTGCTGGTGGCTGTAAGTGGTTATAAATAGTGATGGCTTAGAATATGGTAAGTGAAGTGAGCATATAAAGCTATATGGTAACTGAAGTGAGCATATAAAGCTAAGTCCTAATTAGTATGAATAATAAATCCAACGAAGTGGTCACCTTATTTGAATTCATGCTATCCAAAGTTATAATATATGTGAACATATTGCAACTGGTTCCAGACCAATGGAAATATGCATTGGAAATCTGAATGATGTAACCACATTACAGAATTTGCTATTTGTACTAATTGGGACCTGTCTGTAGTGCCTTCTCGTCCGTTCACCTTCATTACTTCTGCTCAATTCCAACATCACATGCAGGAGAATACATTGGTAATCAATGGCACTAAAGTGTTGCTGACATGGTAGCAGTCTCAGAAGCAAGTGCAGAACATGGACCAGACAAGTAGATAGCCAAGGCTTTTGCTTTTAGTAATTCCTGGTCCTAAACAATTCAATTGTTGATAATTTCTCCAATCTGAGTTTTCCTTGTATACCCTCTGTTGGAGTTACTAACTAGTAATTTAAAGCATTAAAAAGAAGGCAACAGGAAGAAGAAGGAAGAGAAACAAAAAACCTATATAATTCAGACTATAAGATGAACCTCTGAATGGTCAAGAGGTGGTATATTTTGCTAGAGACATTTAAATTCACTTGAGAAAACTGGAATGGAGTTTTATAATAAAAAAAATATGGTTTTGATTTCATTAATTTCATTGTGCCTTTCTAAATTTCTCTAACATTTTTCTACCAGGTCTATTCTTTTTTCACTTTCCAGCTTTAACCACTCTGTGGGACTACTAGATATATTTATATGAGTACTACATTTCAAGTTATCCATGGGTCTATTTCAATGATGGTGGTGTTTCACTATTTGGTGTCAGCAGAAGGTAATATATTCAAACACAGGAAAAATGTTTTTGGTGATTATTACACTATGAATATTGGCATTCCAACAATCTGATTTTATATAAACTTACTGACCTGGAGGAAAGAAATCAAATTATTGCCTGGTTTGTGGTACTCTATGTTCCAAGAAGCGAATCCCTTAGCATAATGCTATGGAAAGGGCACTAGATTAGGATTCAAGTTCTGGCTTTGCTACTTACACAGTATCTGTGTGACCTTTAGCAATCTTCTGCCTCAGTTTCCTCATTAGTAAAATGGGTGATAATACTTGGAATACTTACTTCATGGGCGTTTTATAGAGAACACCATGTAAATCTGAGCTAATCTTATTGTTACCAACTTAAATGTTCATAAGGAAAGTTCTTGGCCTTAACTCATGATAAGACTTAGACCAGAAGGAATCTTAAGAGATCTTCTGGTTCAATCTTCTCATTTTTCAGAGGAAGACACTAAGAGCTAGGGGGTAATGTGTCCAAGGCACAGACAGGATTTAAAGCCCAGGTCCTAAAATCATAAGATCAAAGATCACAGACTTAGGCCAGGCCACTGATGGGTAGAAATCCACAACTCAGACCAGACTCAGGCCTGCACTGGGAAGAACTCCATGAGACAAATCAGGCTGTTGCAGGGGGACCACATACCAACCAGGCCATGCTAAGGCAGCCAGACAGGTGATGACAGTCACTGGAAAGTAGAGCTGTGATGGAAAACTTCCTTTCATTTTAGACTTCTTTTTCCAGATTCTCCTTCCATCTTCTGCCACTCACAGAGACATGGTTCCCCCTAGATGACTATAAATCCTGCCATCTTTTCAATACTGGTTGTACCTTCTCTCATATACTCCCAACATACAGGTTCTTGAACGGGAATCAAAATACTCCTTGCTCCCAATGCCGTTTCCAGACTCTCTGCCAAGAGGCTCAGGAGCCTCTTCCCTCTTTGAGGTTCATTCTACATTTTTCACCCAATACATATCCTTGTGGCTGGAGAACATTCTCTCTTTCACAATGAGTTCAATGTCTGATTCAGTATTTTCTTGTCTATCTTCTAAATGTTGTTCTTATACTAGGTAACTTCAACACACATGCTGATCTTCTCTCAAACATCCTCACATTCCAGTTCCTGAATCTATTTCATGTCTGACCTCCTCTACTCTCCCTCAGCTATACACAGGTATTGTGTGTAAGTCATACCCTTGATCTTGCCATCACTCCACAAGTTTTCCACTTCTATAACCAAGAACTCAGAAAATTCCTTTAACTTATCATAATATCCTGTCAGTTCCATCTCTTTATGCTTTTTCTAAGCCTATTCTTGCCATCACTATGATCTCCAAGTCTTCTGTCCTTCAGTACTTTCTCAAGCCATCTTCTCTGCTCCTCCCTTCTCAATCTTGACCCTTTTGTTAACTACTCTTAAATCCCTTACTCCATTGTCTTATCACTGCTCACACCCTGACTACTACTAACACTGGATTAATCTCAACATCTGCCTCCTCTGCTCCTACTCATGTGCTCCGGAACAGAGCTGGAAGAAGTTACACAATTGTGCTAACTGGATCCACGATGAGTTTGCTCTGTAATCTTCCATGCATTTACTGCAACAAGGCAATCCTTCTGCTCTTTCCTCGATAATTATTCCACTTACTAGAGACTGCTCCAAACCTTTTCTTCTTTCCCCAAGTCTCCCACAGCACCCCACTCCCACTCTCTCAGCTTAGGGCCTACCCTCATACTTTATCAACAAAGTAGAAGCTATTTACTACGAGCTTACTCTTGCCCTGTGCTCTGTATTCTGTAACACCCTGGCATCAAAATACCTTCACCACAGTGACTGCTGAGGAGGCAGCCCTTCTCCTTGCCAAGGTCAGCCCACCTGCGCATACCCCTGTTCCCACCCCTTCCCTGTCTGCTTCCAAAGACTGTACCACTGTTATCCTCATCTATTCTTCAAGGTTCTTTTGCTGATAATAAATGTGCCTAAACCTCCACACCCTACCCAAACTCCTTGAAAAAGCCACCTGCTCCTCCATTTATTCTCATCCTTTCTTCAAAACCCTTTGCATCTGACCTCATCAAGCAACTGAAATTGCTCTTTCCAAAGTTAGCAATCATCACTTATGGGCAGAATCTAGTGGCCTTTTCTCAGAGTTTGTGAGGTCTCTGAAGCAGGTGATTCCTGTTCTTGTTGACTCCTCTTCTTGGATATTTGCTCTGCTCTGGATTTTTGTAATACTGTTCTCTCTTGGTTCTTCTTCCCACTTCTCTGACTATTGTTTCCCAGTCACCTTTGCTAAGTCTTGCCACCTAACTGTAAGTATGCCTGTAAGACTTTGTCCTGGGCCCTCTTTTCCCTCAGTTTAAAGAGAATGCCTTGGCTCTCAGCTGGTAAACTCATCAATTCCCTTGGGTTCAATAAAAATTTCTATGCAGATAGTTTCCAGGGCTATATATCCAGCCCTTATCTCTCTCCTAAGCTCCAATTCCACATCTAGCAGCAAATCACCAACTGCCTATGGTTCATTTCAAACTGTATGTCGCAAACTTACTTCAAACTCAAAACATCTAGAACAGAACACACATTATTTTTCTTCTCAAATACGTTCTTCTTTCAAACTTCTACTTCTCAGGGGATAGTACCACCAACCTTTCAGTCACCTTGGCTTTACAATCTCAGTATCACCCTTGACTCTCTCCCCTTGCTTTCCTTACATCCAATTGCCAAATCTTGTAGTTTATACTTCCCTCACATCTGTCACATGCACTACCTACTCCTCATTCACAACAAGAGCAAAGGAACAGATGGAACCGAGTGTGACTGTTGTCACCTATTACCTAGATCACTGCAACGATCTCTTAATTGGGTTCTGTGCTTCAGGCCTCTCCCCACTCCATCACAAAGCTACCAAAGTCTGACTATGCTACTCTACTACTCAATAAACTCTAGAGGTTTCCTGTTCTTCAAGATGAGATATAACTTTTTTTTTATTTAAAGCTTTTTACAGTCTAGTCTCACCCTACTTTCCAGTCTCTCCTCCAATAACTCTACAGTAAAGACAAACTAGTCTTTTTGCTGCTCCTCACATGGGATGTTTTCTCTTTCTGCCCCTGCTCTGACTGTTCCCCTCTCCCACCATCCCCCCAACCTAAAATACTCTCCCTTCTGACCTCCACTCTCAGCTTCTTAGAATCCCTGATTTCCTTTAAGACTCAGTTTGAGTATTACCTTCAACATAAGGCCTTTCCTAATCTGCCCATCTAACAGTAACTTCACTTTAAGGTTACTTTATATCTGTTTTGTACTGCAAAGCTGTGCCCTTTTCAGACTTTGGCAAATTTGCAGGACATAAGTGGCAAGCAATAGATTCTGCACCTCACATAGTATATAAAAAACTTTGAATAGGCTTATTTATACCAGATAAAGGAAGAGAAGTTGTGAACAGCTCATTTGGATATAAAAAGGAGAGGCAAACAACTGAGTTAACCTACAGAGATAGTGAACTTGCCCCCCAAGGCATAGATTGCTTCCTGCCAGTATGTCTGGCTCTCTTATTCCTGGCATTGGTGGGACCCCTTTTTCCTATGGACTTCCAGCTAATTTTTAGTGCAGTTCTGGGATCATTTCTCACTAGATTTCTTGATTATTATTCAGTATGGTATAAATTTTAGTTTTTTGCTGGAGTGGATCTGTGGGAATTGAGGTAAAGCCTCATTTTTTCTCTTTTGTTTTTATATGGTATGCTTCTTTTGGAAGTTGGATAAGTTTCTTTGAGATAACTTAAACAGGAGTTGAAGTATGAGTATCTGCATCCATTACAGATATAGAGGCTAACATGAGCAATATGCATACTGCTTTTCTAGAGCACTGAAGCCTATCAATGTACCTGGAGTCACACAGAGAACTCCTAGTTAAAGGAGTACCACGGAACTAAAGAGACAAGGATATCAATGGCATTTTGCAAAATGCTATTGATACCCTGAGGGACATAAAGATATTAAATGATATGAGAAGACAAAAACCATTTTTTTCTGTAAGTCACTTGAGAATATGGGCCCTTCTCTGGGTGAGATAGGAGTAAGTACTTGGAAATTGATTATCAGACCTCTCATAGAAGTTGACAGAATACTTCATAAGGTTAAAATTCTAAAGGAATGAGGAAGTATTTGTTTTGGGTTTTTTTGCTAGGCAATGGGGTTAAGTGACTTGCTCAAGGTCACACAGCTAGTAAGTGTTTTGTGCCTGAGGCCAGATTTGAACTCAGGTCCTCCTGACTCCAAGGCTAGTGCTGTATCCACTGTGCCACCCCAGCTGCCCTGAATGAGAAAGTATTTGGAAACAGATTATCGAGATTGATCTGAAATAGTCATTTAAAGCACCAAGTGCAGGGATAGATTTCAGCAGCTGGCAGTGTTGTACCACTGTGGAACCACAGGCCTAAGTTAGGATTTTTAGAAGTTTGAACAATTCCTTCTGGGGAAGAAACATGAGATGTCTGGCTCAGAAATATAACTGAAACATTATAGGCAGGCACCTAAAGTAGAAAATAGAGGTAGATTGCTAGAAAATCTTAATGGCACTGGTTTTGGAAATGTACAAAATTCAAAGTCTATAAAACCTGAAGTCACACGGCAAAGTTACTTTCAGAAGACCAGAAGAAAGTTTTGTGGTGGTGGAAAAAAAATGCAGTCTATCACTTCAAATGAAGTTAAGATTGTGGTAAGGTGCGGCAGAAAGGAGTACTTGAGGCAGATGGAGCAAGCAGGATGCAGGATATGAGATATAAGATAAGATGCAGAGTATGACTGGCCAGAAAAGTGATCAAAGAAGACTATGCATTGAAGCCCCCCACTGTGGACTTACCCTGTGTGCTTTCACAAAGCACCCCCTTATCTGACATTACAGAATAACTCTTTCCCTCCCCTTTCCTGTTATCTATATGGACCACATGACATCCTGGAGTAGTCCTTCCCTTCCCCCTTTCCTATTCTCCTTGACCTGATAGCCTCTCCTCCCATTCTCTTGTTCCCCTTCCCCCATTCCATGAAATTGTATTTAACTAAAGACTTAACCCAATAACCACCTTTGCCTCCTATGGGAAGCAGGGCTGTGCTGCCTCTCTTGGGGGGACAGGGCTCACTGCCTAGGCTCTGTCTCTCCCATGGGGAAGCAGGCCTGGTTGGGTGCATTATCCCAATAAATGCCTTTCTTTTCTTTTTCTTTTTTCTGTTTTAGGCAATTGGGGTTAAGTGACTTGCCCTGGGTCACACAGCTAGCAAATGTTAAGTGTCTGAGGCCACATTTGAACTCAGGTCCTCCTGACTCTAGGGCTGGTGCTCCATCATCCACTGTGCCATCTACTGCCCCTAGGTCTCAATACCTTTTAAGGAAAAACTAAACTAACTTTTATGGGGGAAGGAGATTACTCCTACCATACTATATTGTTCAAAACATTACTGGACCTACCTCTTCGAGAATGAATGACAAACAAGGGCATAATGTTATTAGAAGAAGATAGGAGGGAGCATGCCTCACCTTAACTGTATCTTGGATAGATTTGATGAATGGGGTGATGTTTGTGTGGAGACACCAAGGAGCAGGTAGGAATGAGACCTGTAAAGTCCCCCTATTTTTCCTGCTTCTTGAGCCAGATTTCTCCCTCTCACTCAGCCCCATCCAATCACTGTCTCTTTCCCAAACCCAATTTCTAACTTGGCTCTGATTTCTGTAAGCCTAGATGAAATTTATATAGGATCAAGGAACTCCAGTGAGTGGGGTAACTGAGAAAGACATATTGTTGGGAGGGGAGAGGGGAGAATGGCTTTCCACAATGCAATGGGGAGTGGGAATCATGCTGCTGGACCCTATTAGTGATTTCTGAGGACAACGGGGGAAGCTGTTGTTGAGTAAGTTGGATTGTGTCTGGGTTTGGTTTTATGTTTAAAATATATGGGAGATAAAGAGCCCTCCAATCAAATGGAGCAAAAAAAAAAAAAGCCTACTGTTAATAACTTGGAATATTTTGTCAAATAAAACAAAAAAAAATCCACAAAAAAAAATTACTGGACCTAAAAGACCACAAATACTGAAATTCTACCAACTACCGAAGTGATTGTGACACTCCTAGGGAAGTGTAATAGAGGAAAAAACTCATTTTCAGTCATTTCTTTCTTTTTAACTTGTGAATTCATTGGTGTATGGAATTCCTGGTAATGAAACTACCTCTTACCAATGAAAATAAGCTTCTAACTTATAGTTTTAGAGTTGAGGTATAGGTGACCTTAAGTGACTTGCCAAGCATAACAAAGTCAGTGTGTATCAAAGACAAGATTTGAACTCTGGTCTTCCTGACTTGGGTGCCAGCTCTCCATCCACTAAACCTAGTTCCTTCTCAGTCACAGGGGTTCTATAACAACAGGATGTATGCTTTGGGTCACTGGGACAGCAACCCTTTGGTTGCTGAATGTTAAGCCTCACATTCCTACTACCTCCTAGGAGTGCAATTAAATTCCATAACTATAGCCTCCTTTAATATTCCTTTGTGATATCCTGGAAAAATCTCAACCTCAGTTTAAGAAATATTGAGCCAGGCTAGCTCTTCTGGAAATAAAGGAGAGATGTGGACCTGAGGAAGAAGAGAAGCTATCATAGTGGGTCTCTCAGCATCTGTTAGGGATGGTTTTTTTTATATTTTTAAAGATGCTGCATTCTTTTTTTTCTAATTCAATTTTATTTTCAGTTATAAATTCTCTGCCTCCCCAATCCATTGAGAAGGCAAGAAGTATAAGACCCATTACAAATATGAAGTCATGAAAAAAAATTTCCACATTAGCCATATTCTGAAAAAAAAAAAGAAAAAGAAAAAAAAATGTTTCAATCTGTACTCCAAATCCATCACTTCTCTATCAAGAGGTATATGGTATTTTTCATTATGAGTCTTCTGGAATTGTAGTGATCAGAGTTACTAGGTCTTTCACAGTTGATTATTCTTACAATATTGCTGTTATTATGTAAATTGTTCTCCTGGTTCTGTCCACTTCATTTTGCATCAGTTCATGTAAGTATTCTCTGGTTTCTCAGAAACCACCCCCTTTATGACTTCTTACAGCACAATAGTATTCCATCACATTCATATACCATAACTTATTTAGCCATTCTCCAACTGATGGGTATCCCCCTCACTAGGGATACTACTTAAAGATACTCTCAGAAGGTATGGCTTTCCCATACTCTTCTTTCCTCTGAAGGTTCTCTCTAGAATTCAGGGGTGGGGAACCTGAGGCGTCAAGGCCACATGTGGCCTTCTAGGTCCTCAACTGAGGCACTTTGACTGAATCCAAACTTCACAGAAATAAAAATTGCGATTTGTTCTGTGAAGTTTGGATTTGGTCAAAGGGTGGCACTTGAGGACCTAGAGGGCCACATATGGCCTTGACACCTCAGGTTCCCTACCCCTGCCTCTAGATCATGTTTAAACTTTCACGGAAATAATGGGGTTATTGTAAAGAAATCTCAAGCAGTAGCTATCCCCAAATTTGTGGTGATATCTCCTGGAACTGCAATAGGGCTATTTGTATAAGGACACTTGTCACCTGAATATCATAGGATCATAGAATTAGAAAGGGAAGAGGCGTTAGATGCCATCTAGCCCAATCTCCTCATTTTTCAAAGAGGGTAAGAGAATTGCCTAATGTCACACAAGTTGGGAGTTGAGCCTAGATCTTCCACATCTAGCTACCTTTCCATTGATCTACTCTGCCCCCTTAAGAAGTGACATTTACTCACTATTAAGTAGAGAAATGCAAATTAAAACTTTTAGGTACCACTTAACACCTATCAGATTGGCTAATATGACAGAAAAGAAAAATGATAAATGTTGGAGAGGATGTGAGAAAAGTAGACCACTAATGCATTGTTAGTGGAGTTGTGAACTGATCCAACCATTCCCGAGAGCAATTTGGAACTGTGTCCAAAGCGCAATCAAATTATACATACCCTTTGATCCAGCAATACCATTATTAGGTCTGTACCTCAAAGAGATTATAAAAAAGGGAAAATGACCTATGTGCACAAAAATATTTGTAACAGTCTTTTTATGGTGGCAAATTTGAACTTGAGGGGATGCCCATTAATTGGGGGAGTGGATGAATAAGTTGTGGCATATGAATGTAATAAAATATTATTGTGCTATAAGAAATAACAAGCAGGAAGATTTCAGAAAAACTTGGAAAGACTTACATGAACAGATGAAAAGTGAAGTGAGCAGACCCAATGAGAACATTGTACACAGTAACAGCAACACTGCAATGATCAACTGGAAAATGCTATCCACATCCAGAGAAAGATCTGATAGAGTATGAATGCAGATAGAAGCATAGTGTTTTCACTTTCTTTATTTTTTTTTGGTGTTCTTTTTCCTTTTGCAATCTGTAATTCTTTTTGCAAACTGTTTCTTCTTTTACAACATGACTAATATGGAAATATATTTTACATGATTGCACATCTAGAACCTATATCAAATTGCTTACCATCTTAGGGAGGGGGGAAAGGAGGGAGGGAGAAAATCTGGAACTCAAAATTTTATAAAAAAGGAATGTAAAAAATTGTCTTTACATGTAATTGGAAAAAATACTATTAAAAAAAAAGTGACATTTACCAGATGGTTTTAACAGAAGCCCAATATAGGGTATCAACACCAGTTACTGGCTCCATTAGCATTGCTGCAGAGAGGCTCAGAGATATCCTTCTAGGGTTTCCTTACCTCTAGGATACTCCTAGAACTGGCAAGTATCACACCTGACACCAAGGCCCCAAGAGCCAGAGCAAAAGAGCCTTTCCCTATGTGTGCTTCCCTCCTGTTAGATTTTACATGTTTCATGCTCTTGTCATGCTTTCTCTATCACTGATTTCTGGTTTACTGTAAAAATTTGAAGCTAATGTCTAATATGAATGGAAGTTGCAAAAGGTTAGGAAACTGCACTGAAATTTTGCAGTACAGCTGACAGCTTGAAATAACAACAGTATTGTCAGCTGACCTTCCATGATCTCCTGACAGCCAATCACCACCTCTGTTTCTCAAGTCACTGACAACGCCTGCTCTAAATAAATACAAATGTTTAACTTACAGTCAGGAACTCAGGACAACAACACAGAATAACAGCCTGCTGTCCAAACCTGCCAGATGAACTAAGCATTGGACACATGTAAACATTCAGTTCAAATATCAGTCACCTCTTCAACTCATGCACTGCTTTTATGTCTCCATCTGACCCCAAAGAGCTTTCATGTTCCCTTCCTCTATCTTTCTATCTTATCACCTGTAGCTTTAACACATATCTCTCCTCTTCTCAGGAGGCTCTGTTCATGTACTTCAACCCATCTACTGCTTATCTACTATTTGTGAGCTAGGATGTCAATTAATATGCTGTCTCCACAGAAGCATGGTCTGAGTGAGAGTAGAGAAAAAGTTTAACAAGAAAAAGCCCAGTGCAAATTGGAGCCTGACTGCATCTCTAGTGTACGGCATAAGCTACTTATGCTATTCAGGCTACACGGAATTTCACTGATATAGGGATAGGTGCTTACTTCTCACAAAGTCAAAGCATTGTATAAATTATAGCACATAACCTGCTTATGGAGAAATGACTACTGCTTACAACTCAGTTAAAGATCCCTATTTTAGACAATATAAGTTAATATTCATGTGCATGCCACAGTGCGAGATAGCACCGCAGAAGAGAGGGACCTTCCCTGCTCTTTGGACCATACTTCCCATTTGCTATTGCTAATATTCAGGCAATACAAGGGAGGTACAAGGCTATGATTTAAAAAAAAAAAAACAAACCCAACCTAAAACCTTATAAACAGAAGCATCATGGTAGCGGAAAGAAAAATAGATTTGTGATTTGAATACCAGTTCTTCTACTTATTCCCTGTCACCTTGGGAAATCATTTAATCTTTCAGGGCCTCCGTTTTCTCATCTGGAAAATAAGTAGCTGAACTAAGTGATCTCTTCTAGCTCTAAATTCTATAATCCCATAAATAAGAGGAAAACATGACATTTATTTGTTTGTGTAATAGCCTCAGGTACAACAATATAACTTCATTATCATCATCACCATTATCATCTTCACCATCCAACTTTATAAGAACCCACTCTGTGTAGATCACTATTTTTTCTTACCTGGAATGGAGTCATCTTGAGAGGTGAAGCCAGAAGGACTAGATCCCAGATCTAACATCTGCCATATATCCTGGAGGGAGCTGCCAGCCTGAGATGATGATCTTCGGGTATGGTGCCTATTTTCCTCATGCAGCTCTTGGGTCTCAGTTGGCATTGGAGATCTGTTTTCTTTCTCCTGAGCCACTTTACTAATCCTCATGGGAGTATTAAGTTGGATCTATGAAAGTCAGAAAAGACTTGATCTCCAGAAAGCAACAAGACTCCCAGATCCCAGGAACCTCTTGATAAAGAGTAAGGAAAATAGTAAAGAAGGAAAAACTAGATATTTCAGTAGATGAAATTTAGAAGGCTGATGAGAATAGGCATTTTTCTAGGATAGCGCTTTACGTATATATCAATACTTCAACAATCTGTGACTTCGTCTTTATCTCCTCCATTACGCCCTCCCCATTAAGCTGTTGCTAGGGACAAAAACGACTTACTTAGTTGTCAACCCTTTAATGATAAGATCCTATAAACATTGCTAGGATGGTCTCCAGATGACAAGCATATAATTTATAACCAAACTGGAAGTTACTCCAAATTAGTAGAACTGGCTTGAGCTTTATTAGCATAGCTTTTGAAATTCTATTGTCACTTTGGTCCCATGATAGGGCATCAGAATAGAATTTCAATAGTCTTACACATAATAGTTACTTAATAAAAGGTTAAGTTAGCTGAAGTTTGTATCTCTAATTCTTTGAGGAACATTTGGGCATCAGGAAGGGTTAAATAAGAGAGTACTTTCTGAATCTTAGATCCAATATCTTATTTAGATATATCTGGGAGGGAATGAAAAGACCTAGGATGATCTTCCTGCTTGAATAAACATGGAGAAAAGAAGAAAGACTGATGATTAAAGGAAATAAATAGTTTTTTGGGTGTGCATGTGTGTGGGCATCTGTACCAATGATTTCAACTCCTGGTACAGAAACTCCTTACACCAATGCAGAATGGCAATTCTTCTGTGATTTAGAAAGTTTGGGGAAATCAATTTGTAAGCACTATGGAGTTGGAGGAAGGCCTAATTACCTTTTCCTAATCACAAATAAAGTCCTCATTTCAGCATGCTTTTCAGGACACAGCTACTACTTCTACTTAACTTAGGTATATGGTGACTACTTCATAGAACTTCTATCTGACACAGATGAAGTAGATGCTAATTATTAACTAATATCCATTTTTGACCACATAATATGACTTTATTGAGTAGAGTATATCCGGAGCTAGATTTGAAGCCATTTGAACAAATTCAATTCAATTCATATGTGTTAAGTACCTACAGTGTGGAAGTTGTTATTTTTTTCTTTTTTTCCAGCCGGCTGAAAAGTTGTTCTGTATGGATTGGGATCTCCACATAGCATCTATTTCAATAATTAGATCAAGCAGAAGCATTTTTCAAAACAGCTACAATGAATTAATATTTCAAGGTCCACTAGTGCAGGAAACTCTGGAAAAGATACTGGATGGAGGAGCCCTGTGATGGGTCTGAGTTATCAGGAGCAGAGAAAAGTGATTTTACTAAGGTCTGGAGACCATATCTAAAGCTAAGAAAACCTTCTTATCTCCAACAATGGGCTCAATTTGTCTGAATCATACAAAACCATGTCTACACTGATCTGTCACAGCACAACAAAACAAAGCAGTATTTTAAGCAATTCTTTATCCTGTATGGGGAAGGTCAGACTCGTGTGTGTGTGTGTGTGTGTGTGTGTGTGTGTGTGAAGATTTCCTGTATAGAAAAAAAGTGACTCTACTTAGAAAGAAAGGGGATAACTATTTAAGAAAGGTCTCATTGGGCCCTACTTTGTACTGAATAAGGCATAATAATTTGTCTATTTTCTATATTCACAATGAAATGTAATGTGGAGATAGGATGATAGATACCTGTAGGTTTCTCCTTATTACTGATCTACCAAAATTCAAATGTCAATACTGGTTAATGGCTTTGTCTTTTAATTACTAAATTTTATTTTAGCTCAATTCTCTGCTGTTTCTTATACCTTTTGCTATTCCCTTTCTGTTCCTTTCTGATAAAGCATTGTTTCCTGGCTCTCTTTCCTGTGGGAAGAGTAAACACCTTTTCTTTCTTTCTTTTTTGACCTGCTCTGAAAACAATTTTTAAAAATTGATAGGAGCCAAGATGGCAGAGAAAAGGCAGAGACTTGCCTGAGGTCTTCTCAAAACCCCTCTGAACAACTTTAAATAATGCCATAAAACAACTCCTGGAGCAGGACAGGGCAAAATAATTTTCCAGGAAAAGGCAACTTAGAAGGTCAGCAGGAAAGGTCTGATGCACCTGGGTGAAGAGTGAAGCACAGTCTAGTGCAGGTCTAGCAAGCACAGACCCAGACCAAGCAAACCAGGAGGAGGCCTTGGCAGTCACTGAATCAGCAGTGGCAGTGGCTGCTTCCAGAGCTCTCAACCCACAGACGGTAAAAGGGTCAAACAAGTGGTCAGAAGGAGATTACAGAGGTCTCTTTGCTAGCACTGAGGCAGGACTCTGTTGCTTTGCCAATACTTGGATCCCCATCATAGTCCTGGGTGGTAATCACAGGGCAAGGAGGAGCACTATCCCACTAGAGTTTGTGGCCACAGTGGAGCAAGGGCCTTCATCACAGTTCCAAGGCAGAAAAGAGTGCTTGTGGTCACTCACAGACCACAGCACAGCCAGGAGAGTAGTAAACATTCCTCTCCTTAGATCATACTACCTTGGAAGAACTGAAAACTTACAGGTTCTCTAGAAGTAACTCTGAAAACAGCTGTACAAAACCCTGAAGCTTGGGACAGTGTGCCCTCACCCCTGGAAGCAAAGCCTTACTTTTTAAAAAAAAATTTATTTATTTTTAGTTTTCAACATTCACTTTCATAAGACTTTGAGTTCCAAATTTTCTCCATCTCTTCCCTTCCCCCACCCCAAAATGGTATGTAATTTGATATAGGCTCTACACATACATTCATATTAAACCTATTTTCACATTAGTTGTATTGTAAAGAAGAATTAGAACCAATGGGAGAAATCACGAGAAAGAAGAAACAAAAAAAATAATAAAGAGAGAGAGAGCAAATAATATGCTTTGATCTGCATTCAGACTCCATAATTCTTTTTCTGGATATGGACAGCATTTTCCATCATGAGTCTTTTGGAGTTGTCTTAGATCCCTGCATTGCTGAGAAGAGCCAAGTCTATCAAAGTTAGTCATTGCACAATATGGCTGCTACTATGTACAATGTTCTTTTGGTTCTGCTCACTTCACTTAGCATCAGTTCATATAAGTCTTTCCAGGTTTTTCTGAAGTCTGCCTACTCATCATTTCTTTTTCTTTCTTTCTTTCTTTTTTTTTTTTGGTTAGGCAATCGGCGTTAAGTGACTTGCCCAGGGTCACACAGTTAGTAAGTGTCAAGTGTCTGAGGACAGATTTGAACTCAGATCCTCCTGATTTACTTATTCAGTGCTGCTTTATAATACAATTTAAGATCTGGAATGGCTAGGCCACCTTCCCCTGCATTTTTTTTCATTAGTTCCCTTGATATTCTGGACCTTTTGTTCTTCCAAATGAATCTTGTTATTATATTTTCTAACTCTATAAAATAATTTTTGGTAGTTTGATTGATGTGGCACTGAATAAGTAAATTAGCTTAGGTAGAATTGTCACTTTTATTATATTAGCTCAGCCTACCCACGAGCAATTGATGTTTTTCCAATTACTTAGATCTGATTTTATTTGTGTGAAAAGTGTTTTGTAATGGTGTTCATATGGTTCCTGGGTTAGTTTTGGTAGGTACACTCCTAAATATTTTATAATGTCTACAGGAAGTTTAAATGGAATTTCTCTTTCTATCTCCTGCTGTTGGGTTTTGTTGGTAATATATAGAAATGCCGATGATTTATGTGGGTTTATTTTATAACCTGCAACTTTGCTAAAGTTGTTTATTATTTCAAGCAGTTTTTCACTTGATTCTCTAGGATTTTCTAAGTATATCATCATATCATCTGCAAAGAGTGATAGCTTTGTTTCTTCTTTGCCTATTCTAATACCTTCAATTTCTTTTTCTTCCCTTATTGCCAAAGCTAACATTTCCAGTACGATATTGAACAACAGTGGTGATAATGGACATCCTTGTTTCACCCCCTGTCTTAACTGGAAATGCTTCTAGCTTGTTCCCATTACATATGATGCTTGCTGAAGGTTTTAGGTAGATGCTACTTATTATTTTAAGGAAGACTCCATTTATTCCTATGTTCTCTAGTGTTTTTAATGGGAATAGATGTTATATTTTGTCAAAAGCTTTTTCTGCATCTGTTGAGATGATCATGTGGTTTCTGTTAGTTTTGTTGTTAATATGATCAATTATGCTGATAGTTTTCCTAATATTGAACCAGCCCTGCATTCCTGGTATAAATTCTACCTGGTCATACTATATTATTCTTGTGATAAGTTGCAGTAATCTATTTGTTAGTATTTTATTTAAAATTTTTGCATCTATATTCATTAGAGAAATTGGTCTATAATTTTCTTTCTCTGTTCTGACCCTTCCCAGTTTAGGTATCAGCACCATATTTGTATCATAAAAAGAATTTGGTGACTCCTTTTTCACCTATTTTCCCAAATAGTCTATATAGTATTGGAATTAATTGTTCTTTAAATGTTTGATGGAATTCACGTGTAAATCCATCTGACCCTGGAGATTTTCAGTTTCTTTTTCTGAGATGGGGCTATTTAAGTATTTTACTTCCTCTTCTGTTAATCTGGGCAATTTATATTTTTGTAAATATTCATCCATTTCACTAAGATTGTCAAATTTATTGGCATACAGCTGGGCAAAATGTTCCTAATTATTGTTTTAATTTCCTCTTCCTTGGTGGTGGATTCACCCTTTTCATTTTTGATACTGGTAATTTGGTTTTCTTATTTCTTTTTTTAATTAAATTAACGAAAGGTTCATCTATTTTATTGGTTTTTCATAAAACCAGCTCTTAGTTTTATTTATTAGTTCAATAGTTTTCTTAATTTTCCATTTTCTTAATTTCTCCTTTGGTTTTCAGTACTTCTGATTTGGTGTTTAATTAAGGATTTTTAATTTGTTCTTTTCCTAGTTTTTTTTTTTTTAGTTTGTATGCCCAATTCATTGATCTCCTCTTTTTCTATTTTATTCATGTAAGCAGTTAGAGATATAAAACTTCCCCTAAGAACTGCTTTCGCTGCATCCCATAAGTTTTGGTATGTTGTCTCATTATTGTCATTCTCTTGAATGAAATTATTGATTGTTTCTATGATTTTTGTTTGACCCATTCATTTTTTAGGATTAGATTACTTAGTTTCCAATTATTTTTTAGTCTATCATTCCATGGCCCTTAATTACATATAATTTTTATTGCACCATGATCTGAAAAGGATGCATTTAATATTTCTGCCTTTCTGCATTGGATTGTGAGGTTTTTATGCCCTAGAACATGGTCAATTTTTGTGTATGTGCCACGTACCGCCAAGAAAAAAGTATATTCCTTTCTATCTCCATTCAGTTTTCTCCAGAGGTCTATCATACCTAACTTTTCTATTTCTATTTCTAACTGTTCTATTCACCTCCTTAACTTCTTTCTTGTTTATTTTGTGGTTAGATTTATCTAGTTCAGAGAAGGGGAGGTTGACATCCCCCTCTAGTATAGTTTTGCTGTCTATTTCTTCCTGTAACTCCCTGAACTTCTCTAAGAATCTGGATGCTATACCATTTGGTGCATATATGTTTGGTAATGATATTACTTCATTGTCTATGGTGCCTTTTAGCAGGACGGAGTTTCTTTCCTTATCTCTTTTGATAAGATCTATTTTTGTTTTTGCTTTGTCTGAGATCAGGATTGCTACCCCTGTTTTTTTTTACTTCAGCTGAAGCATAATACATTCTAATCCAATCTTTTACCTTTATACTATGTGTGTGGAATGATATCTAAAAAAATGAAACTAAGGGGTGAGAGAGGAATGTACTGGGAGAAACAGAAAGGGAGAAGTAGAATGGGACAAATTATCTCACATAAAAGAAGCAAGAAAAAGCTTTTACAGAGGAGGGGAAAAGGGGTAAGGTGAGGAGGAGTGAGTGAACCTTACTCTCATCAGAATTGGCATAAAGAGGGAACACATACACACTCAATCAGGTATAGAAATCTACCTTACCCTATAGGAAAGTAGGAGAAGAAGGGGATAAAAGAAGGGAGGAGTGATAGAAGGGAGGACAGATTTGGGGAGGGGGTAGTCAAAAGCAAAACACTTTTGAGGAGGGACAGAGTGAAAGGACACAGAGAACAGAATAAACAAGGAGAACTAAGATGGGGGGGAAACAGCAATAGTAACTGTGAAAAAAATTTTGAAGCAAGTTTCTCTGATAAAGGCCTCATTTCTCAAACATATAGAGAACTGAGTCAAATTTATAAAAATAAGAGCCATTCTCCAACTGATAAATGATGAAAAGATATGATCAGTTTTCAGATGAAGTAATCAAAGCTATCTATAGCCATATGAAAAAATGCTCTAACTCACTAGTGATTGGAGAAATGCAAATGAAAACACTTTTGAGGTACTAACTCATATCTATTAGATTAGGACAGAAAAGGTAAATGACAAATGTTTGAGGAGATGTGGGAAAAATGAGACATTATTTCACTGTTGGTGGAATTGTGAACTGATTCAACCATTTTGTAGAGTAATTTGGAACGATGCCCAAAGGGCTATAAAACATGCATACCCTTTGACCTTACAATACAACTACTAGGTCTGTATCCCAAAAGAGATAAAAAACAAAAAGGAAAAGGACCCATATGTACAGAAATATTTATAACAATTCTTTTCCAGTGCCAAAGAATTGGAAATTGAGGGGATGTCCATCGACTGGGAAATGCCTGAACAAATTATGGTATGTAATCGTGATGGAATAATACTGTGCATTATAATGTTACTATTATTAATTATATTATAATATATTGTGCATAGATTAGCAGGATGCTCTCAAAAAAAAAACCTGGCTAGACTTAGATAAACTGATGCAAATGTATTATGTACAAAGTAACAGCAATACTGTTAAATGATCAGCTATGAATGACTTAGCTATCCTCAGCAATACAATGAATACAGCTCTGAAAGACTTATGATGAAAAATGCTATCCGTCCCCAGAGAAAGAACTGATGGTGTCTGTATACAGATTGAACCATACTTTTTTAACTTTATTTTTCTTGAGGTTTTTTTTTGGGGGGGGTCTATGTTTTCTTTCACAACATGACTAACATAGAAATGTTTTGCATGACTGCACATATATAACCTATATCGAATTGCTTGGCTTCTCTATAGAGGGCATGAGGAGGGAGGGAGAGAATATGGAACTCAAAGTTTTAAAAATAAATGTTAATAATTGTTTTTACATGTAACTGGGGAAAAATAAAATACTAAATGAAATTTAAAAACCTGTGGGAAACTGAAAAAAAGTTATTGATAGCTTTGATTTTTACCTAACCTTCATTTTTTAATATATGGATACTACCTCCCTGACCCATCGAACCATTCCTCATAACAAAGAATAAATAATCTTGAGGAAAAAAAGCAGTTCAGCAAAACTAACCAATGCATCAGGTCTGACTCCATGTGCAATGATGAACCTCTTTTCTTCTAAAGCTCTTGATGCACAGAGCAGTCTGACTTAATCATCTAATCTTAGCCTCTTTCTACTATTCTAGATGAAACTGTCTCTTATTTTATTTTATTTTTTTCTGCTCAGGCCTTTTCATTCCTACCGCTAATTATCACTGGTTAGCTAACTGTACAAATATCTTGTCACCAATTCTGTCTGATAAACACAACTCTGAATAAAGTATTTTATCATTTTATAAGTCCTCAGCAACTCAAGATCAATGAATTATCAAACAACATCTATCTTTTAGGAAATGAACTTGTTGCAGTTTAATGTGATGTAGTAGAAAGGACATGTTTGGACTATTTGGAATCTGAGGTTTTAGATATGGATCTCAGATCTGTCACTTACTATTCTGGTGAAAGTATATATGTCATATAAGCTCTCTGAGCCACAGTTTGCTCACATGCAAAATGAGGAGATTGGACTAGATAAAAGTCTCTTCCATCTCTAATGTAGTAAATAGCATGATAACCAAATCTTCCATGTTAAACTGTAATAGACTTCTATGACATTAAACTGACAAACTACTACCGTACCTGAGCAGGAGGCAAATTAGGTTCTTCCTCAAAGTTGCTTGGAGCATCATTTCCAGTTAAAGTTTCTGGGGCATTTTCAGAGAATCTAGAGAAATAGTCTTGCTGGGCATACTGTAGTTCCTGCCATAGAAAAGAATCAATACAAAAGAAACTTAGGTAATTTCTGTTTTATTTGACATGTAGAACATACAGTCTTTCCTACTATCAGAAAAAAAGCTGTCTCTGAATTTCCAGGTCAGGGAACTGCTTGATTTGGAGACTACTAGGTACCATTTCTCATATGTTTCTGGTCCCTTACCTTTGCTTGTGTGATAATTTAACAAGCTGCACAAATCTTATTTCATTATTCTTTACAATACTTCTAAGAAAGAATGAAAAGTACTAAGTCCTACACACACCCACATACACCTCACTGGAAATGGATAGAACAGAGATTTAAATGTATTGTCATTACATCTGTAGGGGAAGGAATGAAAGATTGGCTTAAAGATATTTGGAATCACAACACTTGGAAGATGTCCTCTCAACAGGTTGGGAACTGATACATGTGCATATCAATGGCATGTTTTAGGGTTCAGCATGTAAAAACTCTAAAATCCGTAGTTATCCAAGGAGCAAAGAATTTGGTCAAAAAAACTGGGTTAAGGAGTTATCTGTAGATTATTACTAGCCTGAGTCCCTTAAGAAGCTGGCTTAATTTCAGAGATACCAGCTTATATTTCTTGAAAAATTAAGTACGGTATTCTATATCATATGCAACTAAAATAGGGTAGGTAGGTGGCACAGTAGACAGAGAGCCCGGCCTGGAGCCAGGAAGACTCCTCTTCCTGAGTTCAAATTTGACCTCAGACACTTATTAGCTGTGTGACCCTAGGCAAGTCACTTAACTTTGTCTGCCTCAGCTCCTCATCTCTAAAATGAGCTGGAGAAGGAAATGGCAAACCACTTCAGTATCTTTGCCAAGAAAGCCCCAAATGGGGTCAGAAAGAATTGGACACAACTGAAAAATGACTAAACAACAACACAGGTTAGATAATTTATGCACATCATTAAAAACAAGCTCAAATTAGGAATCTAGTATCATATATTTGTTAAGTTTACAGAGATATCTGGCCATGAATATCCTGCCCTAAAATCATAGCAACATAAACTAAGTATTAGAAGGAACCCAGAGGACTTCTATTATAATTCCTACTTAATCACAAACCCATATGTAACATCCCCAAACAGTACCCCTTACCCTTTCCAAAATCCATTCAAAATCATTACAGAATATACAAAAAGTCTGGGAGTTACTAAGAAGAATACCTTTTCATTTCCAAGGTTAGGCCCTTTACCCATGGCCTTGATCCTACCTGCTCCCACCTCTTCCAAGATCTTTATTTTTTTCTTCTTCTTCAATGCTTTACTCATAAATATTTTACCTTAAGTCATCATCCTTTTTCTCCTTCATTTTACCAATAAAATTTTTCAAAGAAGATAGTGTATTGCTCCCTCCATATCCACTCCTGCTTCAATCCCCAGAAGTCTGTCTTTTGCCTCAACATTGTATTGACATTGCTCTTTAAAAAGGTCACCAAAGACTGTCTACCTAGTGATTTTTTTGTATTGTAACCATGTATTTTATTTCTCTGAAGCATTTGACTTGTTGCTGTTTAGACATTTAAATCATGCCTGACTCTATGTGACCCCATTTAGGGTTTTCTTGGCAAAGATACTGGAGTGGTTTGCCATTTTCTTCTCCAGCTTGAGATAGAGGAAGTGAGGCAAACACGGTTATGACTTGCTCAGGGTCACACAGCTAGTGTCTAATGCCAGATTTTTTTGTTTGTTTGTTTGTCTGTTTTTGTTTTTAGGCAACTGGGGTTAAGTGACTTGCCCAGGGTCACACAGCTAGTAAGTGTTTGGTCTGAGGCCAGATTTGAACTCAGGTCCTCCTGACTTCAGGGCTGGTGCTCTATCCACTGCGCCACCTAGCTGCTCCCCTAATGCCAGATTTGAATTGAGGAAGAAAAATCTCCTTGATTTCAAACCTGCCACTCTATCACTGTGCCACTTAACTGTCCTACGGCATGTGACACTATTCAATTAATCAACAAGAATTTATTGAGAGCTTACCTATCTGCCAGGTATTGTACTAGTAGCTAGAGGTACAAAACTGTCCCTGCCCTCAATGAGCTTACATTCTATTAAGGGAATCAACATGTAAACATATAAGTAAATATAAAATACATACAAAGTAAATAAAAGATATTTCATGGGGGTTTGGAAAAGGTGCTAGCAGTTAAGAGCAATCTGGAAAGGCCTCCAATAAGAAGATGGCTCTTGAGCTGACAGAGCCTTGAAAGAAGCTAGAGAAAAAGATAAGGATATATTCTAGACATAGGGGATAACTGTGCGAAAACACAGAGACAGAGACAGGAATGTCATTTATGCGGAACAGCAAGTTGGTCAGTTCAGCTAGTATGTACAGTACATGAAATTTAGTAATTACTAAGTAATGTACTAAGCCTGACAGGGAAGGATGAAGCCAGACTGTAAAATGCTGTAAATGCCAAACAGAGGAATTTCTATTTTATCATAGGAGTGACAAGGAGACAGCGGAGTTTTTTGAGCAGAACAGTGACTCCTATGATCTTTCACTCTCCTTAACTTGATCCCTTCACTACACTCTAGCCTGCTTCAATTTTTCTCTCTGTTTTCTTTTCTATTTCTTCTTTTATTATAAAGCTTTATTGCTTTGGTGTTTATTATAAGCTTTCTGTCTTGATTTTGAGATACCATTCAGCTACTTTTTAGTTATGGTAGTTATTCTCACTACTTCAAAAAGAGTTGGAGAAATAAGCAAGGGAAAAAAAAAAGAGAAAGGAAGCCAAAAGAAGAGTTAAAGAACACAGTTAACTTGGATACCTTCTCCTTTTTGAAACACTTAGCTTCTGTGACACTACCCTATCCTGGTTCTCTAACTATTCTCACTGTTCCTTCATTTTTGCTGGCTCTCATTTCCTCCCTTGCCACATAAGTAGAACCATTTAACAAGATTCTGACCTTGGACCTCATGTCTTCTCTCTCTAACTTCCTCCTTGAGGATTTCATTCTTATCCATATCTTCAACTATTATCTCTATGTATATCAATTTAAAATCTCTCTAGTTACAATGGCCCTCTTAACCTCTAGACCTTCATCCTATCTTCCTGTTGGACATCTCTACCACATATTACCTCAAATTTTACATATTCTAACCCTAATTCATTATCTTCCCTGACCTCCAAAATCTATTCTACATTTCTGATTTCCTTATTTTTGTTACAGTACCATCATTCTCCTAGTTACCCACGCCTGTTAGTCATCTTTGAGTCTTCCCTTCCCTTCTCCCTTTCTTCAAATCCAGTCACCCAATCCTGAGTCAATTTTTTGCATTATCTCTTCCATCTGTCCTGTCCTTTTCTTTTTTGTTTTCCTCCATTTTTATTCTCTGTCTTTTCATTTTGAGGGTTACAACTCAAACGAAAGGATTATCTTTTTGAAATTTTTATTTTTGCCTTTTTTGGGGGGGGGGTGAGGCAATCAGGGTTAAGTGACTTGCCCAGGGTCACACAGCTAGTAAGTGTTAAGTGTCTGAGGTCAAATTTGATCTCAGGTCCTCCTGGCTCCAAGGCCGGAGCTCTATCCACTGCGCCACCTAGCAGCCCCTTGAAATTTTTAAAAAAATTAAACATTCCCTCTTTTTCATTTTAAGCCTTCCTTATTTTTTACCTAGAATACTGCAAAAACATCTCAACTCATCTCTTCCATCCTAATTCTCCCCTAACTCTGATCTATCCTAAAAAACAGCTGCCATGTACACTTTATAAAACAGTTCTTATCACATCATACAATTGTTCAAAATCCTTTAATGATTCCTTATTACCTAATGAATTACGCCTTAATTCTTTAATATGACATGTAAAGTCCTTCATAATCTGGCACAAACATATCTTTTTATATTTATCTCCATCTACTCTTCTTCATATACCCTTTGCTTTGGCCCAAACATGTCCTGGGCCTTCTTGTCTGCATATCTTTGTTCACACTTCAATTTTCATTTGTCAAAATGTTACCCATTTTTCAAGACCTAGCTCAAATGAACTAGGTCTCCTCCATGATGCCTGTCCCAGTTCCCCTTGTCTTTCCTCTTAGTTCACATAGTACTTTTTGAAAAAGGCACATAACATGCTCTATTAGTGATTTTCTAGTGACACAAAGTGAAATATTCATATTCTTCTACTGATTTTTATTTAGGTTTCACCTCTTCTACTAAGCTGTGATTTCCTTGAGGGCTAAGATTATGTCTTACTCATCTCCATATCCCCTACAGATTCTAGCATAGTACTTTTATACATAATAGGGCCTCAATAAATGTTTACTGAATTGATGAAGATATGCAATTCTAGATCCAAACTGAAAAAATAAATATTGAGTATGACTACCTCATTACTCATAAATGTTATCTCCAGCTATGCAAATAGATACTATGCTTGATTTTTTAATTGTGCAATAATTAAAAACATTTTAAATTAATGTCTGCTATCTTTAGATTTCTGTTTTACTGTTTACTGTGATAAATATCTGCTTACTCTTTTGTAGGCGGTAGCTAAGCTGGCCAGGAATAAGCTAAATTTTACACTTCCTTTAGTGTGTTTAGGAAAAAGTAATTTTTATTCTGAACCTTTAAAAGAACATCATAATCAGGAGTATGCTGTTCATATGACAGAGCCAATTATTAAATTTTCATTGTGGGTATTTATTCTTCAGAAATTGGCAAACACTATAAATCAGAGTTTGATTTCTTGTTTTGTTAACTGTCTGGACTTAAGAAAGTGATGGACAAAATGTTAATAATGCAGACTAAACTTAAATGTGTGTTAGGTGGACTTTGTGTGTGTGTGTGAGCTGGTTGTAGGACATTTACCAACACAATCACTGATCATAGTCCTTGACTGCAAGTATCTGATACATAGAACATGTAATTCTATCCCAATAGTTCTTTTGAAGACGGGAGAATAGAAGGGTGTGTAGCGAGACAAGGCCCTTCTCTGGCTTTGTCCAAAGGTGGAAATCACAGATACTGAAATCTTCCTTGAATGTGTGAAATGGGACTTTCCAGATCCCAGATCTTATCTATGTAAATATATCGCTTCTAGGAGGGCCACTTTGGGTCCCCATTGGTTATGGTACATAAACCCTGTGACATAAGACTATCTATATAACTTATTTAATCAATCCAGGTCAATATCTGTACAGTTAAGAGAAGAATTTGGGTCTAATAACATTTTCATTGGGCTGGAGAAAAAAGAAGTGTAAATGTGTAATAGAGGAAGAGAAGAAACAGCCAGGATAAAAGAATAGGGAAGGAGAGTTGGTTATACAGTCATCAATACCAGAAATAGCTGGTGCATGGATGAAATAAATCAATTTCTCACCCATGTCTCTGCCCATCTGCATAATGGCAAGCACAGATCTGTTTTCTCCCTATTTCTAGATTTGTTATATGTAGATGAGTAAGATTATATAATAGGTAGCAGCTCTAAAGCTAAAAGATGATGTCCAATATCCTTGGGCAGAGCAAAAGTCTGTGATAAATATAAAGGAATCCAAGTTATTCTAGCCTTGCTTGTTCAACATTAGAACATCTTGATCAAAAAAGTCAATTCTTTAGATGAAATATGTTACCTGGGTTGTGTGCTTGCCTTGAAGCTGCTCCAAAGCTAAGAGATGATGCCCAGTATCTCTGGTTAGTGTTTTTGAATATAGGGCCCCAGAAACACTTTGAAATGGATGCTGTGAGAATTTCATGGAATGGCCTGGAAATAAGATGAGACAATGAGTTAAAAGATATGCTTTTCTAGCAAGCATGAGAATGTTACCACTGTTATAATCTGAATATCATTCTCCATTAATTGCTTTGAGACAATCTCTAGATATCTTAATGTCTGCAGAAATAAACTTTTCCACATTCTCTCTACTGGGTCCTAAAATGTGTTCTCATCTTAACTGCTACGTGTTTTGATGATTTCTCAGCTTTTGGTTTTTACCTCATTTCCTTTCACAGTTACAGTCAAGATTCCCTCTTACCCTTTTTCCTGATCCTGCTCTAACTACTCTGACCTTTAGAAAGTCACTTTATCTTTCTGAGCCTCAATTTTCCCATCTGCAAAATGAAGGTGGTTGGACTAGGTGCTCTGTTATGTCCCATCTGGTTCTAAATACTAAAAGCCTATCCAAGAAAAAAAGTCCCTCAATATTAATCAATATTAGAATTGTCCTGGTTATAAGATATTAAGATTCAAAACTTTCAATATGACATTACCCTTCATTACTGTCAATAATAACTGAAAACACATCTTTACTTTAAATAACAACCCGAGAATCCCAGAAGAGTCTAAATAAGTTTAAAACAACATCAATATAAATGTTCTCCATTCTCATTCTCTGTCTTTTCATTCTGGGAACTATAACTCAAACTAAAGGATTATCTTTTTTTTTTTTTCTATATCAAGGTCATAAACTATTTGTTTAATATTCTTAAATTTGTCCAGGTCAGAACTGTTTCAGATCATATGTTATTCAAAGGCAAAGACAATATTTGTTTAACAAACTTTGTTGAGGGTCTGATATGGTACAATATACCTGCGATACTAGGCATTATCAAGGAAGTTACTAGAAATAAGCTAGAAAACAGTATCATATATAATAGCTCATATAGTTGCATAAAACTGTGAGATACTATCAGCCTGGATTATTGTGCAGCTTTGGTTGCTGACACCTAAGAAAGCTGGAAGAATATTGAACTGCAAAGTCAGGAGACATGGCTCTAGGCCTATGCCTAGCTTTGCCTGTGCAATCCTAGGTATATCACTGCTTCGTTATTTGCCAAATGACTTTTCCAGTTCCAACACTGAATAAGGTCTAGCATGTCTTTATTGAGTGTGCTCCTTGATTCACCATCAGAGTCAGAATAATGTCTGAACAAATCATATGTATAGATTTAATCCATTTGGCAATTAATATATTATGTTTTCAATACTTTTGAGTGATAACAAAAATTATTATTATCACATAGTAAACCATTTCTGACTACCTTAAGTTTATGACAGAAAGATTTTATAAACCAGATAAATATTCCTAGTAGAAAAAAAAATGCTGACAAAATTCTTTGTTATGGTGGCTTTCTGGGAGGAGTTAGGTGGGGAAATCTAGGGAATATAAAAACAAAGGTTATCATCAATAAAATATATTTTAAAATGCTGATATGCTAGTTTTGCCAAAAGCTACTGATAAAATATATGTTGGGATAAAAATATATGTTGGGAAAATAGAAAACATGGTTGGTTTTACTAACTACAGAATTCCTGGACTTGAGAAGGAAATATAGACTAGCATATTTCTTTCTAAATTTGTAAGACCATTGGGTCACAATGACAAAGCTTTAATTGAATATGAACCACAGCTTGCCCAGAAATGAAGATGCAGAGAGGATTATAACCAAAATCTGGTTCTGGGTCCCCTTATTCAGACATATGTTTAAAAGAAATCATTAGTTTAAGAAAGAGGCATTAATAATATAGACCACAAAACTTGTTTATCTGAAGTTTTTTTTTTTTAAGTCAGAAGCGGTACACTCACTGAAGAAAAGTCTAGGGTAGAGGAAAGGGTAAAATAGCGCTTACTGGCTTTCATTTCTAGGATCTGTACTAGTTGAAATACTATATGCACAGATGCTCTCTCCATTGTGAAATCTATGTCAGTATTCTGATTGCCTTTTATTTTTTTTTTTTGCAATTGGGGTTAAGTGACTTGCCCAGGGTCACACAGCTCGTAAGTGTCAAGTATTTGGTCTGAGGCTGAATTTGAACTCAAGTACTTCTGACGTCTGGGCCAGTGCTCTATCCACAGCGCCACCTAGCTGCCCCTCAGATTGCTTTTAGTAGAGGGAATATCACTGTGTGGGGAAAGGCTATAAAAGCTTTATTTATTTATTTATTTGTTTTGCCACTTACTGCCAGATTGATCTTTCCCTTAATTTCTCTTTCCCATATTTACAAATCTCTATTCCCTCCTTGACACTTCTACTACATTCAAATTATGTTAACTCCTCCAAGGAACTAAGCATAGACCAAAGAAAGGGATACTATTATGTATTACCTAAAGCCATTCTAATATATTTTTTAACTGGAGGTAAACTAGAAATTTTCTGGGACAGTCCTTATTTCAAGAAAAAAAAAACCTGTACTTTTAAAGAGGTTGTGCAGTCTATGCCTCCTAAGTCCTAATTCAGAAAATACGTGTAGAGGGAGTGGCCTGGAGAACCTCCCATAGATCTTTATATTTATTTATTTATTTACATATTTTTTGTGAGGCAATCGGGGTTAAGTGACTTGCCCAAGGTCACACAGCTAGTACATGTCAAGAGTTTGGTCTGAGGCCGGATTTGAACTCAGGTACTCCTGACTTCAGGGCTGGTGCTCTATCCACTGCACCACCTAGCTGCCCCAGATCTTTATATTTAATTGGCTCTATTACCTGTTGCTTATTTCCTGGAAATGGGAACAATTAAAGTCTGAAAGGGGAGTATTTTTACATATGATTGTCATAACTCTAGGAGTTGAGAAATGAGTGTGAGAGTTAATTACAAGACATTAAAAGCTCCTCCAAGATATTAAAAACGAGAACAGACAATAATGGTTAAAGGGATGTAGTTGTGCCCTCCAAAATATTGAAAATTCTTCTAAGATATTAAAAGCAGGAACAGACAATAATGGTTAGAGACATAGCTGTGAAAGTCTTAAAGGAGCATATATACCCAGAATCAAGGAATTTATATGGGCATACTTCCAAGCTGATGTGGCTGAGGTGGCTGTGAGTAAAGTAGTTTCAAATATGAAACTGAGATTCTGGAGCTGGGACCCATACAGAAAAGGACCAAAAGGCTAAAAAAGATAATTCAGGGGCAGTTAGGTGGTACAGTGGATAGAGCTCCTGTCTTGGAGTCAGGAGGACTGAGTTCAAATACGGCCTCAGGCACTTGACACTTACTAGCTGTGTGACCCTGGGCAAGTCACTTAACCCCGATTGCCTCACCAAAAAAGGCAAAAAAAAAAAAAAAAAAAAGAGAGAGAGAGATAATTCAGCCTTGGATCTTGAGGTAGAAGAAAGAGTAAACAAGGAGGGAAATGTACGTGTTTTGAGGCTAAAGTCAAATACTAATTTGAGGGACTGAATGCCTTTCAATCTCTTTAGTTTCCTTTTCCTACTTTGACAGAGATAGTTCTGGGACATACAGTTGTTATTTACGAACTAGATAGTCTATAGAACTGGGAGGTGATTTGGCAATCATCCATATCAGCTGAAGTTGTGAGAGTATATGAAATGATCAAGGGAGAGTGGAGAGAGAAAGAGAGAGGGAGCCGATGGAAAGAATGCTGTATTCGGAGTCAGAAATTTGAATTAAAATTTCAGCACCCCCACTTACTCCTTGTTTGATTGTGGACCAGTATCTTAAACCTCTCTGAGCCTCAGTTTTTTAATCTATAAAATAAGAGTGTTGAACTAGATAACCCCTAAGGTACCTTCCAGCTCTAAATCTGTGATTCTAAGTACCTTGAGAAATGTCTACATGGGGCAGGAGAAGAGGAAGACCACATGGCAGAACTGTAACAAAAGCCAAGGGGAACGTGAGTTTCAAAAAGGAAGGTGGTCAGTAGAGTCAAAAGCTATAGAAACTTCAGCAAGATAGAGAAAAGTCTGTCAGATTTAACAATAAGGAAGTCACTTACATCTGTGAGTACAGTGGTAGAGGTAGATAACAGGCTGCAAAAGTTTAAGGAGGAGGTGAGTGGTAAGGAAGTGGAGGTAGCAGATAACAGACTACTCTTTTGGAAAAAGCTGTTAGTGAAAGGAAGAGAAAGCAACAATGAGAGCTTGAGGGTATGTCTTTATTTGTTTAGTACATTGGAGACTAGAGATATTGGTAGGCCAGGCAGAGGAGAAGGAAAGATTAAAAATGTAAGAACGCAGGAGAATCATGATGAAATAGGGGGCTGGAAGACAGGGAAAGGGAGAGAATCAAAGATATAGGTATAGGAATGAGCTATTTGAAAAGCATTTCTCTTTGAAAAGAGAAGAGCCATTTATTTTTAGGCAGGAGTAAAGAAAGAAAAGATAAGTGAAGATAAAATTTTGAGATACAGATAAGGAAAGATGAGGGACCTCATGTCATATTTTCAATAAATTCAATTCAATTCAACAAGTGTTTATTAAATGTTTACTCTGTGCAAGGCACTGTGCAATTATGTCCACAAAGCATTGTGCAATGGGGATACAAAATAAAATGAAAACAGTTCCTTTCCTAAGCAACTATTCTGTTGGGGGAGGGGGACAGGATACAGCATGTATAGTTAAGTAAAAACAAGATAATTTGAGGAGGGAGAGAGTTGTATGAGGGAAGGAAAGGCTTTCTGTAGGAGGTGGAACTTAAGGTAAGCCTTGGAGAGACAGAGACAGGAAGGAGTGCAAAGGCATGGAGGTAGAAGATGGAGTGTTAAGTTTAGGGAATAGCTGTAGGCCAGTTTGACTGGAACAAAGAATTTAGGAATTTTAAGCAGAGTAACATGAAATAAATCTGGAAAGGTAAGCTGGAGTGAGACCGTAAAAAGTTGTAAATGCTAAGTTCAGAAGTTCGATTTTATTCTAAAGGAAAAAATAAAATCGAACAGCACAGATTCTTGAGCAGGGCAGTGACAAGGTTGCAAAGATTATTTTGATAGTTATGTGGAAGATGGGTTAGAAGGGAGTGACTATAAGAAGTGAGACCAATTAGAAGTTCAGGTAAAAGGTAACGAGGGTTTATTATTACGGTAGTGGTCATATAAGTGAAAAGGATAATGGATGGAAGAGATGTTCCAGAGATAGAAACAATAAAATGTGGCAGTTGATTGGATATAGAGGGTAAGGGACAGGGAAAAACCAAAGCTGTCAACCTCCGTGACTGGAAAGATGGTGGTATTCTCAATAGAAATCAAGAAAGTTAGGATAAGGGGAGATTTTAGGGAAGAGACAGAGTTCTGTTTTAAACATAATGAGTCTGACATATTAAGAGCAGAGAGTTTGTGACTTAGGACAGAAACTCAGGAAAGAAACTAGGGCTAGGTATAGATTTGAGAGTCATATGTGAGGAGATGATAACTGGGAAGCAGATGAGATTCCCTAAGACAGAGGCAATGAGAGTAGACTGTTTATTGTTGATGCTGTTGTCTTTAGTCATGTAACTATAAAAGAGAGGAGAGGTATAAGATAGTAGCTTGAGGGATGACAGGGTCAAGGGAAAGTTTTTTAAGATTAATGTTAGACCTGGGCATGTTTGAAGGGAGCTGGGAAGGAACCAGCAGATAAGAAGAGATGGAAGATGAAAAAAGGGATGAAGTGCGCAAGAATTCAGAGGAAACGAGAGGGGATAGAATCAAGGGCACAAGAAGGGTTGGGCCTTGATAGTTCTCATTTTTATTAAGGACTAGAGCAAAAAAGGTGACAATGAGGAATGATGTAAAAGAATTGTGAGATGTGAAATAAAGAAGATGCTCAATTTTCTCAGGAAAGTAGGAGGTGAAGTCTGCTGCGTAGGTGAGTGTAGAGAGTATTTTAGGAAGTCTGCAATTTCATTCTGGGGAGTGCAACAGAGAGTTAAATATGGAAGAATAAAAATATTGCCATGCACCAGTGAGGATCCAATTGAGGTTAGATGAGATAAATTTGAGTTAGGCTAACTGAACATCAGTTAAATGACTTCCTTCAGTGACATTCCATAACATATACATAGGAGCAGAGAAGGTAGCAGGTATTAAGATTAGGGGTAACCCAGAGATGGAGCCTGGCAATGTACGAGCAGCACAGGAGAAGGGAGGGAAGTGCAAAGAGTTAGGAGGATAACATTTAAAAGTACAATACTCTTTAAAAATACAGTTTCTGGGGCAGCTAGGTGGTGCAGTGGATACAGCACCGGTCCTGCAGTCAAGAGGACCTGAGTTCAGATCCGATCTCAGACACATAACACTTACTAGCTGTGTAACCCTGGGCAAGTCACTTAACCCCAACTGCCTCATTAAAAAAAATAAAAGTACAGTTTCTTTTCTTAAAATTGGGACTGTCAGCAAATATAATGAGTGATGGGAATTTGGGAAGAGTAGATAACATCTGGATTAGCTGTGGTAGGAAATATGATAAGGAGTCATTTAGAAATGAATGAGAGGATTTCCAAGAAGCATTGAGGTCATACCTTAAGTGAGATATGAATTTATAGTGAATCTTGACAGCATGGTTTAATGACTTTCTCAAGTAATGTTCAGAGAGCAGATATCAGCTCCTAGCTTAAGATATAGGAAGGAATTTACATAATAAGAGTATAACAAGAAAATGAGTCACCTTTTTTAATCCTCAAGATTTTAACATGTTTCTCCTTCAAACTTTGATTATTACTTTGAAATATATGTGAAATGTAATCAAGCATTATTTCTTGGAAATAGAGGTTGAGTGTTATGAGATTTTTGTTCTACAGAACTATGTGGTAAAAAAGAAAATTCCGGGAGGGGTGCCTTTTCATTATGCACACAATGAAATCCTGCACTAGGTAACACCAGACTTACCAGTGAAATGAAATGTGGAACTACCAAGTCACATAGCTATATGCTCATCTGCATTTGGCATTGTCTTTGGCTACATTCCTTCAGAAGTCAAAGGGGACTGTTTTAAGCTGAGCCATGAATGGTCACTGGGAAATGCTTGCACTGCTTTGCAAGAAACCTTGGACTTGGACTTTTGTTAACATCTTGTAAATCAAAAATGTGCTCCTCTGTACAGTAAAGTACACTACTAAATATTTAACAACACGACGCTGTGTAACAATAAATAACTTTGTTCCCTTGATGGAAAAAAAATGAATCACAAGAACAGGATAGGAAAAGAATGTCTCAGGAAGGTGTAACTACAGGTAGTTGTAAGAAAGGGCCAGGGGCTATCCATGTGCTACAAACGTGGAACTACATTTTCAGTGTTGTGTAGAAGTCAATTAAGCACCTACTATATTCCAGGTACCGGAAAGGCAAAAATCAGTTCCAGTTCTTAAGAGACTCACAGTCTAATGGGGGAGATAACATATAAACAATTATGTACAAACAAAATATATACTGGATAAACTGTAGACAATCTCAGGGGGAAGGCATTAAGATTAAGGAGAACTGGGAATAGAAAGTGGGACTTGAACTGAGTTTTGAGGGAAGCCAGGGAAGTCCCTGGAGGTGAATATGAGGGGAGAGGGCAATCCAGGCATGAGAACCAGACCATAAAAATACATTGAGTTTGGAGATGGAGTATTATGGGCAAGGAATAGCAAGGAGGCCAGCGTCACTGGATCATAGAATACATAAAGGAGAGTAAGACGTAAGAAGAATGGAAAAGTAGAAAGAGCTAGGTTAGTGCCTTCTCTTTGAGACTGCCTTTCTTTGTATCTCCAGTGCTTAGCACAGTGCATGGCACATAGGAAAAACTTAATAAATACTTGTTGACTTGACTTTTATACAACACTGGATGACTTGACTTGATTGGACATGGTGGGTGAGGAGATGAAGATGACACCTAGGTTGTGAGTCTCAAAAAAACAGCTAAGTTTCATGAAGAGGGGAAGATTTAGGGGGAAAGTTAAAGAGTTCAGTTTTGGATATGTTAAGTTTAAGATGTCTATAAGGCATCCAGTTTGAGATGTCCAACAGAGAGTTGGAGATGTGATACTGGAGGTCAAGAGAGAGTCTACAGCTAGACAAATTGGAGATGTGGGAATCATTGGTATAGAGATGATAATTTAATTCATGGTAGCTGTTGAGTGAAATAGTATAGAGGGAAAGGGGAGGAGGGTCCAGGACAGAACTTTGGGGGATATCTATGGTTAGCAGGCATGGCCTAGATGAAAAGGAACTCTTTAAAACCTAATCTGAATTAAAGAATGTTGGGACTGGCAGGGACCTTAGATTACAATCCCCTTGTTTTACAAATGTGGAATCTGAGGTCCAGAATAGGGAGGTAATAAGTCCAAAGTCATAGCTAATAAGTGGCACTGTATAATTTTATTCCAGACCTTCTGACTACAAGTCTAATTATCTTTCAACTTTACTACTGACACTTGCCTTTTCTACTGATGAGTCTCCTTTACTGTGAAAGGACATAACTTTTTTTTTTTTTTTACAGTTGAGTGTTAGGTACCACTATATTGATTTTGTGTATATATAAGGACTAGCCCTTTAACATTTGTGTTAACCTTACAAATTTTGATTTGACATTCATTTCCCTCATGTTTATTGTGGCATTTTATTTGTACATTCTTTCATTATGCTTACGTCATCTGTACATCTTTGCTTATTCTGTTTGGATTCAAATGGCTCTTAACTTTCTCAGAAAATCAAAAAGAGTTTCAGGATAAACAAAGACCTAACTGGAGCCTAGAATGCTGTAGTTTTGAACATCAGTCTTCGTTAAAAGACACTGTTGCCTTTATCCTATGAAAGACTGCAGGCTTTAGTCAGTCTGGGAACATGGTAGCCTTTTATTAATGAGTGTTACAAAGCTGTATAGAAACGGCCTTAGACTTTTTTGTTAACCTGCGGTACTTTCCTCACAAACATTGCCAGGGAAATTGGTTTGCAGAACTCTGATCTCTAAAATAAAATTCTACTCTGTGCCAGTTACTTTTGACCCTGAGTTTATTCCACAATGAGGTTATTTTGCTTTCCTTCTTGCCTTCCTGAGAAACCAGAGGATAGATCACTTCCACCCACTCCTTGCCCCCTTTATATATACAGTAAAGGCTTTTCACTTGTTACCCTATTTGGGGACCACATGGACTTGACCCTTCTCCCCACACCCCTGGTCTGGAATAGTATCCAGTGTGCATAATATATTTCATTCCAGGAATGAGTGGATTGCTAGGGAGTGGTTTAAAGAAGACGACTGCAAATTCTGTTCATTCAAAGTCATTCTGTTCCTAGAGATTCATGCTCCAAGAGGAGAGAGAACCCAAAGAGTCCTCAAGATGCATTTACCCTTTGTTTTACCCAGTTCAGCACGAAGTCTGTTCCCCATTTCAATGAGCTGCTGCTTCTCTTGGCTTAGGCTGGAGATTTTTCTTGCTGCTTCCTTCAGTTTCTTCTGCAGCAGTTGCATGGAGAAGGCCCCAAGAGGCTGGGCCTGATCCCCAGCCCCTATTTGGTCAAACTGATCCTTTCGATCTGCGGCTCCTTCTAGAGGCTTTTTGGTCATCAGACTCTGTAAATGAAAGCCCAAAAAGAGGGCTGCTAGGTTCAGACTCCAGCTACAAACAACACATACCAAAAACAGGCTGGCAAAACAACAAAATCTTCAACTGTGAAACAGAATAACATGGGAAAATGTACAGATCTGGGATATACTGCTTAACATTTTTGTTGCCTAGCTCTAATATAAAATTTGAATTTTATTTCTTTTTTTTCTAGCTTTTATTTAGTATTTTTATTTTTCCCTAGTTACACGTAAAAACAATTTTTAACATTCATTTTTAAAACTGATTTCCAAATTCTCTCCCTTCTTCTCTCCCCACCCTATCCCTTCACGGAGAAGGCAAACAATTTGATACAGGTTATACATGTGTAGTCATGTAAAACATATCTGTAACAGTCATGTTGCAAAGGAAAACAGACCAAAAAAAAAAAACTCAAGTAAAATAAAGAAAGTAAAAAAAAAGAATGCTTCAATCTGTATTGAGACTTTCTCTGGATATGGATAGCATTTTTAACCATAAGTCATTCAGAGTTGTCTTGGATCATTGTACTGCTAAGAATAGCTGAGTCATTCACAGCTGATCATCTTACAACATTGCTGTTACTTTGTACACAGTACATTTCACTTTGCATCAGCTCATGCAAGTTTTGCAGGTTTTTCTGAGAGCATCCTGCTCATCATTTCTTACAGTACAATAATATTCGATTGCAATCACACACCATAACTTGTTCAACCATTCCCCAATTGACGGGCATCCACTCAATTTCTAATTCTGTAACCCTAGAAAAGAGCTGCTATAAATATTTTTGTACATATGGGTCCTTTTCCTTTTTGTTTTTTTATCTCTTTTGGGATACAGACCTAGTAGTGGTATTGCTAGGTCAAAGATAGGTATGCATGGTTTTATAGCCCTTTGGGCAAAGTTCCAAATTGCTCTACAGAATGGTTGAATCAGTTCACAACTCCACCAACAATGCATTAAAGTCTTATTCCTCCCACCTCCCCTCCAACATTTGCCATTCACCTTTTCTGTCCTGTTATCCAATATAATAGGAATGAGGTACCTCAGAATTGTTTTCATTTGCATTTCTCCAATCAATAGTGAATTAGAGTATTTTTTTCATATGGCTAAGGATGGCTTTGATTATTTCATCTGAAAACTGATTGTATCTTTTCATCATTTATCAATTAGAGAATGGCTCTTATTTTCATAAATTGGACTCAGTTCTCTATATGTTTGAGAAGAGGCCTTTATCAGAGAAGCTTGCTTCAAAAATTTTTTTCACAGTTACTATTCCTAACCGTATTTCTCTCCATCCTATTCCCCCCACCATCATTTATTCTATTCTTTCTCTCCTTTCCCCCTGTCCTTCCTCAAAAGTGTCTGGCTTCTGACTACCCCCTTGCCGAATCTGCCCTCTCTTCTATCACTCCCTCACTTTCTCTTATTCCCTTCCCTTCCTAATTTCCTCTAGGGTAAAACAGATTTCTATACCCAGCTGAGTATGTATGTTATTCCCTCTTTGAACCAATTCTGATGAGAGGAAGGTTCACTCACTCCCCCTCACCTCCCTTTTCTTCCCCTCCAGTATAAAAGCTTTTTCTTGCCTGTTTTATGTGAGATAATTTATCCCATTCTACCTCCCTCTCTCTCTTTCTCCCAGTACATTCCTCTCTCACCCCTTAATTTTTGAATTTTTGTTCCCTTAATGACAATAAGAATAACAACAATAATGCTTGGTATTTGAAGGTTTTTATCTGCACTGTTGCATGCTGTAGCAATATGATCTAAATATCAAATCATTCTCTTTCCCCCTCCCGCTTTTTTAATAGATGGGAAAACAAAAACTAGAAAGAAGTGGCCAATCCAGTGCACTGGCTACTCATGCAGTGCTCTGCAATGAGACTTTGTTATTGATCAGAATGATAGCCACTTCTGGCTGACTTCCTGTATAGATAATAGTCCACACTGAAATCTCCTTTTTAGACTTTGCTTGCTGGTAGTAGAAATCCATTTTGCTTCAGGTTTATCTCTGCTGTTGCCTTGTTTTGATTTAAAGGATAATTAGCTTTTATTTTGCATATCTTGCATAACTTCTTTTCCTGTATTTTATCCCTACATATTCCTCCATAACTCTTGCTCTCCTAAATATTTTGCTTTTAAGTATCACTGACAGGATTCCAATGTCCCTGGGTGGAAGCAGTTCCCATAGCAATGAAATCACAGTTCCTTGACATATTGACATCACGCTCCTCCTTCATTTCTCCCTATTCCTTCCAAAATGCTGTATGTCCTATTGCTGACCTCTTCCATTATCTACTAGGCTCTATTTGCTTTTTGGTTTCTATCATTACCATTGGCTCTATTAAGTGAGCACAATAAAGAATCAAATGTATGATGAAGCCTTATTCAATACAACATATAGCAGAGACCACTCAAAGCTTTGTTGAGATAGTCTAGGATCCTGAACCTCAAACCCCAGGAATAGTGGCACACCCCAGACTACCAGACCTGTTTTCAGCCAAACTCCCACAGCCATCATCTTTCAGAACAATCCCTTTGAAGACAGCCTGCCACCACCAAAAGGATCACCAAATACCAAACAACTGCCACTGAGGGGCAGGTAAGCACAAGAGTCCCATGAACTACCCAGACTACCAGCCCTGATTCCAGTCTAGCACCCTTAGCCATCATCCAGGAGAGAAAGGCTCGTAGAAACAACACCTGGTAACTCTAATCCTTTTTAGGTGCTACAGTTTCAGCTTTCTCAACAGCCACAGCAACTAAAGACCCAGAAAACAAAGTTCTTAACATTAAAGTTCATGGTACTATCAAATGGTTTAACATAAAAAAAGTTATGATTTTGTCAATGGAAATAAACATTAAGGAAGCTGTAAGGCCCTTTCCATTTGCCTTGCCTTCTCCTTGCTTTTCTATGTGTATTCCTAATGCTTAGCACAGTGCCTTGTACACAATAAGTGCTTCATAAATGTTCCTTCATTTATTTTCAGAGTTCAGCATAATGCTTTTTTTTTTTAAAATAGCTTATGTAGCACTCTCCTGAGTCAAGGAATTGGAACTCAAATGTAAATTTCATCTTTACAACAACCCTACAAGGTAGGTTATGCAAGTATTACCCCCCACTTTACAGATGAAAGAACTGGGCCTCAGAGAGATCAAGTGACTTGCCTAAGACCACAGTTACTTAAGTGGAAGAACCAGTCACTGAATCAGTTCCTTGTAGAAATTTGAAACAAGACCTTTAGCAGAGAAAGTTGCTGCACATTCCCGCTCCCCCTCCCAATTTCCTGCTTCTCTTCTAAGTTTAGTTGAATTGTTTTTGCTTGTAAATAATTTCATGTAATTATATAATCAAAAATTTCTATTTGACCTCTCGTGAACCTCTTTATCTTTTGTTTGGTCATAAACATTTCCACTATCTATAGATCTGACAGGTAATTTTCTTCCATGTGCTTCTAATTTGCTTATATCACCCTTTATATCTAAATCATGTGCCCTTTAGGAACTTGTCTTGGTTTGTGTGAGATGTTGGTCTATTGCCACACTGCTTTCTAGTTTTCCCAACAGTTTTTGTCAAATAGTGAGTTTTTGCCCCAGTAGCTAGGATCTTTAGCTTTATAGTATGAAGAGTGATACATTAGTTGTCTGTTATGATTTAGAAAGCTCTCAGATTTGACCAGATATAGTTAGCGTCAGTTTTCAAAAGTGCTTCTTATAAATAGTACTTTCTTCATGAGAGTAGTTAGGATTTAAAAAAAAAAAAAGAGAAAAATCTCAGCAAACTGAGAGGTTTAAGGATTAAAAAAAAAAAAAGCTCCTTCTTCATCCCTAATACTATTATACATGAGGAAAGGAAAACAGTCCTTTTAGTTTGTCTAATGAAACTCATAAGACTTGCCCCAGATCTCAATTTATTGAGATACTTCATTTCTTTCAAGATTCAGTTCAAATGCTTGGTTGGAAAAGCAGTAAGTAATGGCTTCTAGGCTTGAGTATTTTGGGATAGGGCTTCTTTAGAAGAGATTTAGTCAGGAGACCTGAGTAGTGGTCCTCAATTTGCCTTTGTAAAAGGGAACTGGCCAGTAAGAGCCTTGATACTGCCATCATACACAAATGCACCATTAACTCTGAAATTCTCTAATCTTATCACAACATATTATATTTCCATCTATTCCTCTGCCTACCAATACCAAACCTTGCTCTTAATACACACTATCACCTCCAGTCCCTCCATACATCAGTTCTCTCCCAAGCCATCACTCTTATATCAGCAACACACTTCCTCCCTTCCCCATTTTGATTCTCTCTTAATCTACTGTTGAAATGCTTTCTTGTTTTAAATTACCTGTTTCAAGAGAGAAATTGTACATTTTCCATTGCCAAGCACTGTACTATTAAATTTTCTTAAAACTAATACTACGGCCACCTGTTCAGAGAAGTTCCTTTTTCTGATTTAGTAGTTTCCTTTTATGCTGACCTCCAAATAAAATAAAATGGCCTTTTTTTGGGGGGGGGGGAACCCAGTTCAACTTTACACTGCCCTATTCTTGAGTCCCTTACCTCCTTATGATATCAATGATTGTGCCCTGACAAGTCTTAGCCTTGGCTCATTCCCATCATTCACTATGTTCACTCATGCTTTTGAATGAAGATGGAGACAATCACACAACTCTTCTCAATGAATCTGTTACAAGTTTATGTTACATAACTTCAACTGGGGCCTCACTGCTGCAAGGCAATCCTTCTATTTTTCCTTTGCAGTGTCTCTCCTAAACCTTTTCATTCCTCCTCAAACTTCCCATGGCTCCACTTCCCCCCATCCTATCAGCTGAAAACCTTGCCTCAGTTTCACTTAAAAAATTGAGGCCATTTGCAGAGAGCTCCTTCTTTCTCCCCTCCTCTTCATCTCATATCACTCAGATGCCTTCTGCCATGATCCCCTTCACCCCTGTCTCACATGAAAAGGTGGCCCTTCTTGCCAAAGCAAACCCCATCTACCTGCACAAGTGGTTCCATTCCATCCCTAGCTTGCTTTGTACAGATTTGTTTGTGTCTTATCTTCTCCCTCTCCCCCATTAGATTTTAAGCTCCTTGAGGGCAGGGACTATCTTTTGTCTCTTTTTGTATTCCCAGCACTTAGCAAAGTACCTAGCATATAGTAGGTGCTTAATAAATGTTTATTGATTGATCCCATCTCCTCCAGGAGACTGCATCTTCTACCATCCCCACTCTCTCACTTATCTTCAATCTTTGTGTACTGGCTGCTTCCCTACTTTCTACAAACATACTTGTGTCTTCTCCATCCTCAAAAAAGCCTTACCTGATCCTTCCATCCCTATAACTTTTGTCCCATATTGTGTCTGCATTTTCTGGCTAAACTCTTTAGGAAGGCCATCTACAATAGGTGTCCCCACTTCCTCTCCTCTCACTCTCTTCTTAACTCTCTATAATGTGGCTTCTGAACACATCATTCAACCAAAACTGTTCTCTCAAAAGTTACCAATGATCTCTTAACTGCCAAAGCCAATGGCCTTTTCTTAATCCTCATCCTTCTTGACCTCTGCAGCTTCTGACATAGCCAATCATCCTCTCCTCCTTGATTATTCTTTTCTCTCTAGGTTTTTTGGGACACTACTCTCTTCTTGTTTTCCTACCTATGTGAACTTTCCTTCTCAGTATTCTTTGCTGAATCTTCATCCAAGTCACTCCTTTTAACCCTAGGTGTCCCTTGAGGTTCTGTCCTGGTTCCTCTTCTTTTCTTCCTCTATATTACTTCACTTGGTGATCTCATCAGCTCCTATGGATTTAATTACCATCTCTATGATGATTCTCAAATCTATCTATGCTGCCCCAAACTCTCTGACTTCCAATTTTGCATCTCCAACTGCCTTTCAGACATCTCAAATGGAATGTCCCATACATATCTTCTTAAGCTCATCGTGCTCCAAACTAAACCCATTACCTTTCTCCTCAAACCCTCCCCCCTCCTATTTTCTCTATTACTATAGAGGGCAATACTAATACTCCTAGTCCTTCAGGCTCACAACCTAGGAGTTATCCTGGACTCCTCACTCCCTCTCACCCCCATATCCAATCTATAACCCAGGCCTGTTGATTTCACCTTTGCAACATCTCTCATATATGCCCCCTTTCTCTCTTCTGATAATGACAGTGACATTCATTGATGTTGTAAGTCTGGACTTCTCAAGTCTGGACTATTGCAACAGTCTGTTGCTTGGTCTGCCTGTCACAAGTCTTTCCCTATTTCAGTCCATCCTCCAGCCACCAAAGTGACTTTCCTAGAGTTCAGGTCTGACCATGTTATCCCCCATTCAATAAATTCCAGTGGCTCCCTATCGTCTCCAGGATCAAACATAAAATCCTTTGTCTGGCATTCAAAGTCCTACATAACCCACTCTCTCTCCCTCACCTTTCCAATCTTCTTACACCTTCCCCACCACACACCCTAACTACTCTTTGATCCAGTGACACTGGCTTCCTTGCAATTCCTCAAACAAAACATTCCATCTCTTAGTTCTGGCCTTTTTCACTGGTTATTCCCCATAGCTGGAATGTTCTCCCTCCTTATTTCCACTCCTTGTTTCTCTGGCTTTCTTCAAGTCCCAGCTAAAACTCTGCCTTCTATTGGAAGCCTCTTCCAGTCCCTCCTAATTCTTGTGCCTTCCCTCTGTTGATTATTTCCTATTTATCCCGTTTATAGCTTGTTGGTACACAGCTGTTTGCAATTTTGTCTCCCCCATTAGATTGTGAGCTCCTTGAGAGCAAGGACTGTTTTTTGCCTTTCTTTGTATCCTCAGCACAGTACCTGGCACAAAGTAGGTGCTTAATAAACGTATATTAATTTTTTGATGGTCCTGGGAGTATACATATTTGGTGAACCTGCTTCTAGAAGTTCATGATGACATGGCATGGTGGGACCTGAATCTCTATTACAGAGCACTGGAAGGTTATTTTGTGACTGATTCTCGTTTAACTACTGTGTTGTAAACACTAACCTTTTGGTTGTCTGGTGAGCTGGAACTGAGAGTACATAAAAAGACCCCAAAGGAGAAAACTCTTTCCTTCCTGCTGGTCATGAAGTGTAAGTGTCAATTTATTAGTTTGAGAGAGATAGAAGAAGAGGTGGTATCTTCCTTTCTTCAATCTCCCTGGTCCAGCACATGGTCTCCTAAGTGAGACTGTTTGAGACAAGGCTGCATCCTGTTTGTATTTTCTTTCCTTCAGTACAGGCTTTCTGAGATCTCAAGACATCTAGGAAGTAGAGTCCATACCATAGTTTGACAGCAGCTGAGCTGTGTAAGTAGTGGAGCTCCAAGCAACAATTCGTAGGCCCCAGCCAAGCAATGAATTAAAGGCAGCTGAGATGCTGTGTCTTACAGTCAGAGGAATGACTTGTCCATTGACTATACCGCATTTGGAAACAAACTTGGTGAGATGAATGCTTTGTAGCAACCACTTTAAGTTTGAGCTCTTTTTCCTCAGGGATCAAGATGATAAAGGAAAGATGTTTTCATAATTCTGTTCTTGCTATAGCTTCTCAGTAAGAATCTCTTTTGTAAAAGCTAATAGATGTTACTTAAATTGATATTGAGGCTCTAATCACTGATATTAACAGTATGGAGGTGATATTAACTATTATTGACAATTGATATTGGGTGGAAGACACTAGAATGGAGGCTTAAGCTGATAGTATTAGAGGAAATCCTATTACTCCTTAGGGTTAGCTTCAGAACCTTTAGGAGGAGATGCAGCTATCTGTGCTTGGGGGACACAACCTGTTGGTGAGTGTTGGGTTGGGAGATTAAGTCCAGAGTTTATATGACTACATCCTAAACTAGCTATGTGAGCTTGCGCAAGTCATGATTTATTCAGGCCTATTTCCTTATCCTAAAATGAGGGGGCTCCAGATTTCAAAAATTTCTTCCATTTCTGACATTCTATAATCCAGTAAGGAAGGCAAATAAATGCAAATGTGTTTCTATACCTCTTGTACCAAATAAATAATTTGAGTTGCACAATCTAACAGGTAGAATTAACACTGTATGTGACAAACTAGGAGTCTATGTAGTTGAAAAAGATTTAGCCCCGTATACTTGAAAAGGTGTTCCTCCAAAATTTAAGTGACTGAGAGTCCCTTGCTCTTTCTAAGCAGACATCTACTTTGGAGTTTTGTTCTTAAAATCTTGGATGGTAAGGACAAATTGGTTAGTTTGTATAGACAATCCTTCAATTGAACTATAAAGGAAAACTTTATTCCTTAAAGTTTCTGTTTCTGAAGGTTAAGTTGGGAAAGCAAAGAACTTTGCTTCCAAAGAAAAGTCATTAAGATACTAAGAGGATAGGGGCAGCTAGGTGGCACAGTGAATACAGCACCAGCCCTTAAGTCAGGAGGACCTGAGTTCAAATCCAGCCTCAGACCAAACACCTGACGCGTACTAGCTGTGTGACCTTGGGCAAGTCACTTAACCCCAACTGTCTTACCAAAAAAAAAAAAAAAAAAAAGATACTAAGAGGATAAATAAGATCAAACATCAAATAAAATGCACAAAAGTTAGCCACCTAATAATACTAAACAGGATTTCATTATGACATTAAATTTAAAAATCATTTCCCTGGTTCCAGGTTATTGAAAGTTAATGAGAAGACTCCTCATTCTCTGTGGAAAGTATGGTGACAATGAACAAATACACATTGCCCCCTAGTGAAAAGCAAGGAGTCTTAATTAGATTTTCACAATTACACAGGCAGAGTAGAGGAAATTCTTCAGGAAGACCACCTCACTTTGAAAAAATGAGCTGTTAAAAACTGGAATTGAATGGAATTAGAAAGCCCAGGACAATGTTGCTCAGAGTCTATATGTTTATCAAAGATAGCTGCCTAGTACTACTACTCAGATGTACCATGGGGCTGGAGGACTGACTGCTAACTACTTACTTGCAGAATCTTATGGAAGACAGTAAGATCTCCTTTATTTTACTTCTGTGATGCTAATCACTCCCTCTAAGGGAAATAAAAACTGAACCAAACTGGTAAGGAAACAGGTATCCTACAAGGCCTTTGTTCTTCCTCTCCTGTCCACTGAACAGGGTCTATGGATCCCCAAGGAGCCTGTAGACAGATTTAAGGGGGTACATGAACTTGGATGGGGAAAAGATTCCATTTTTATTTTCACTATCCTTTCAATGAAATTTAGCATCTTCAATTATTTAAAAACATTACTCTGAGAAGGGGGTCTGCAGGCTTCACCAGACTGCCAAAAGAGTCAATGATACAAAAAGAGTTAAGAATTCCTGCACTAGAAAGAACTTTCTAGATCCCCTTACAATGTGGAAACTGTAGAGGCATCTTACATGTAATACCATACAGATCTCATTTTTGCTTTCATCTTTTACCATTACTACTCATGATGTCTTTAAAAGTTATTGAGAGAGCCAAGACGGCAGAATGATAGAAGTGCAGTAAGCTCTCCTCTACAAAACTCCTCCCAACAGATCTAGAAAATGCTCTAAACTAAATCCTAATGGGGAAGTCTGGAAAAAAGTCACAGTGAGTTATCTGTCTAGCCTTGCTTGAAATAGGGAGACAAAAAGGAAGTCTGAAGGCACTCTGCAGGATCAAGTCAAGTCACGCCAGTGCCAGGAAGATGCTGTGCACGAGGACAAGGGGAGGTCCTAGACTCATAACGGGATGCCACCACATACACATACCGGGGCATTGGGTCAGGGGCAAATTGGCAGCTCTATCACCTAATACACAGTTCCAACACGTCAATACAAGGTGGATGAACAAAACTGTGCACAGGATGGATTTTCCCAGGTAGAGAGGCCCTGAGTGGTGTACTGAGGAAGGAAGTTGAGAAGCCAGCAGCAGAAGCAATGCAGCTCAGATCTGAGGGGCAGAGCACAATCTAATTTCTACCACATAAACCAGCCCACAGAGGAATAGCTAGGGCAGGACTCTCAGACCAAAGGGGAGTCTACAATTCTGCCACTGAGCCAAAAGAAAACTGCTGAGTCTAGCAGTATTATTCTACTGTTGCTCAGACCAAAACTCAGATCAGGAATTTGCAGAGCTCACGTTAGCAGGGAAACAAACAGATTTTGTGCTGGATTGGATCACTTTGGGAGCACTGAAAACTTTCAAGTCCCCAGCCTGAGATCTCCCTAAGACCCTGTAATAACACAACACTCAACAGTCCCAAGAGAGCAGCAACAGGACAGCCCAGACTTTATCTCTAGATGAGCAACAGAGAACAGCCCTAACATCAAATCTGAAGAAAGGAAGTAGACTGGAAGAATGGGCAAACATAAAAAAAACTATTATGGTGACAAGGATACTCAAGACACAAACCAAGAAGAAAAGAATGACTCAAAAACATTTGCAAATAAAGCTCAAAGAAAAACATAGCTAGGGGAAAAAATTCAACTAGAATTCCTTGAAGAGATCAAGTAAGATTCCAAATGAAGTTTAAAATGTATTTATAAATGAAGTGAGAATGCTAGAGCAAAAAAATGGAAACGAAAAAAGAGCTATGGAAGAAAGAATTGGAAAAGGAATTAGTAGCTTGGCACAAGAGGTATAAAACCTCGTCCAAGCAACAAACTCTCTAAAAATTAGAATGGAGCAAATAGGATGCCAATGACTCCACGAGACAGTAAGAATTATGAGAAATAAAGACATATTAAAAAGAAATACTAAAACAAAGTCAAAATACTGAACAAATAAAAGAAGATATCAGATAATCATGGCAAAAAACAGATATCTCTGGTTCTTTGCATTTCATGCTTTAATTCTGGCTTGTAGCTTTTTCAAGTTAGTTTACCATCAGTGCAGTAGCTGACCTTGATGTTATTTTCTTTTTTTTTTTAATTTTTTTTTTTGGCTAGGCAATGGGGTTAATGACTTGCCCAGGGTCACACAGCTAGTAAGTGTTATGTGTCTGAGGCTGGACTTGAACTCAGGTCCTCCAGGGCCGGTGCTCTATCCACTGCGCCACCTTGTTGCCCCCTTGATGTTATTTTCATCCTTGTTGAAGGCATCTCACATCATGAAAAACGTCATGCTAAAAAGCACTGGTACAAGCATATAGCTCTTCTTCACTCCATTAGTGACTGGGAAAGCATGAAAGCATTGTCCTTTATCTAGAACCTATGCAAGAATGTTATCATGAAACTGGAATACAATATTGATGAATTTCTCCAGGAAACCAAATTTCTCCACAATCTGCCACAAGCTCTCACAACTGACAGTATCAAAGGGTTGGTCAGGTCACAAATACTGCGTACAGACCTCTGTTCTGCTCCTGGAGAAAGGCAGCAAATGCTACGTCAATCCTTCCTCCACCCTGGCTCTCAGGAAGATGACCCTCTTCTAGGTGAAGCTGATTAAGGAGGACTCTGCTAACAACCTTGCCAGTAATGTCTAAGAAAGACCCCCTGTGATTTTCACAGGACAACCTGTTTCCTTTTCCTTTATAGAAATGGACAATGGGGGCATCCTTGATTTACTAGGAGAATAACCTCTTGCCATATAACCCAGAAGACTTTAGACAGCTTTTGTATGAGCAGTGGACCCTCTGCCCTGTAGATCTCTGCTGGGATGGAACCAGTGCCAGATGCTTTGGCACATGAGAGGAGCCTGATAACATTCAATATCTGTTCTTCAGTTGGAAGTTCAGCTAGAGAGGGAATGACTTCAACCTGAGATACACAGTCAGTGGCTTCAGCATTGTTTGATGACGGTCTTTTGAGAACACTATGGCAGTTTTTTGCCTGTCTCTCCAAGATCATGATCACTGATCACTGATCAGTGAGGTTCCATCAGCACTGAGTAGTTGAGATGCACCAGAGGCCTCTGGCTCATAAACAGCCTTCAGGGCACTGTAGAAGTGCTTTGGATTGTTGTTATTGGCATAAAACTCAGTCTTATCTGCCTTCTTACTGAGCCAAGAATCCTGAATCTCTCTAAGCATTGCTTGCACTTTACTTTTGATGGAGTTAAACACTATTCCTTTGAGAGAGATGAGCTGCCCTGCTGGTAAACACTGTGTAGTTTTCATTTTTCATTTAGTAGCTTCTGAATTTCCCCATCACTTTCATCAAAACAGTCCTGCTGTTTGCAAGTGTTCTGGCCCAGATGAGCAAATTTGGGACTGCACACCAAAACTCTGAAAGCTGCCCACTTCTCTTCTGCTTCTAATTATGTGCTGACTCAGCTTTTCCTCCAAGTTAGCAGTAAACTGTTCAGGCTAAGAGAATCTAATCTGTCAAAGCTGAGACTCCTGATAGTCATCTTGCCTTCAGGTCACTGTTTTTTTTTTAATTCGAATGTTTAGTTTGGAGAGGATGAATCTCTGATCAGTCCAGCACTGAGCCACACATCGCCTTCATCACTCTCACATCTTGTCTCTTAAATGACAGTGCTTGCTGCGAGGCTGCATCTGTGGCATTTTGTTGTCTTTAGGTAAATGGAAGGCAGTGCTGGTGATGTAATTGGTCATGAGATGCACATTTCTTCAGTTTTAAGTGACCAATGCTATTGCTTTTTCCAACTCCATTCCTCCCAAAGACTCCCTGAGTTAGTCGCCCACAATTACAAGCTTGTCCTCTTTCAGCACACTGATGATGAGGGTCTCTAGGTCTTCATAAAATTTTTCTTGGACCTCATCAGGGCTCATCAGGTTTCCTTTAAGTCTCAACTAAATTAACCATGTTTTACAGGAAGCCTTTCTCAATCACTCTTAAATCTAATGCCTTCTCTCTATTAATTATTTCCTATTTATCCTATATATAGCTTGCTTTGTATATATTTGTTTGCATGTTTTCTCTCCCCATTAGACTATAAGCTCCTGGAGGTCAAATATTCTTTTTTGCCTCTTTTTTGTATCACCAGCATTTAGCACAGTACAAAGAGATATAATAGGCACTTAATAAATGATTATTGATTGAATGAGATACATAAAGACTATAATATTTCTTCAGTACCTCTTCTCACCTATATTGTCTCATATGGAGAAGTAGCATGAAAAAGATATGGAGACAGATATGATATTAAAAAATACTCTAAGTCACTAATAATTAGAGAAATGCAAATTAAAACAACTCTGAGGTACCACCTCACACTCAGAAGATTAGCTAAGTTGATTTAAAAAAAAGAAAATGACAAACGCTGGAGTGGCTATGGGAAAATAGAGACTGTAATGCATGGCTAGTGGAGCTGTGAATTAATTTAACTTATTCTGGAAAGCAATTTAGAACTATGTCCCAAAAGCTATTAAATCGTGTATACTCCTTTAACTCAATGATATCACTATTAGCTCTATACCCCAAAGAGATCAAACAAAGAGGATCAAAGAGATCAAAGGACCCATATGTAGGAAAATATTGATGGAAGCTATTTTTGTAGTAGTAAAGAATTAGGCAGCTAGGTGTTTCAGTGGATAGAGTGCTGGACGTGGAGTCAGGAAGACCTGAGTTCAAATGTGGTCTCAGACACTTACTAGCTCTGTGACCCTGGGCAAGTCACTTAACCTCTGTTTGCCTTAATCCAGTGGAGAAGGAAATAGCAAATCACTCCAGCATCTTTGCCAAGAAAACCCCATGGACTGTGTGGTCTATCATAGGGGCAAAGAGTTGGATATAACTGAACGACTGAACAACAACATAAGAATTAGAAACTGAGGGGATACCTGTCATTTGGGGAATGGCTGAAAAAGTTATGGCATATGAATGTGATGAGACACTATTGGGCTATCAGAAATGTTGAAGGGAATGGTTTCAGGAAAACCTGGAAAGACTTGTATGAACTAATGCAAAGTCACATGAGCAAAACCAGGAAAATATTTATACAACAACAATATTGTAAAACAATCAACTATGAAAGACTTAAGAACTCTGATCAACACAACGACCAACCACAATTCTAGGGGACTCATGATAAAACATGCTATCCACCTCTAGACAGAGAACTAATTAGATCAAAGTGCTGACTGAACATTTCTTTTTCGTTCTTTCTTTTTGAACTGTGCTACTGAAGGAATTTGCTCTGCATGACTATACAAATTTATGTATTTTATTTTTCTTGCCTTCTCAATGTGTACAGGATGCTGAGGGAGAAGAGAGAAAATCTGGACTTGAAAATAAAATAAAATTGAATAAAAAAGAAAACTATTTAGATCTGCTAGAACCAGAGGGCAAAGAAATAGCAAGAATACACCTCCTGAAAGAAACCCCAAAATGAAAACTCTTAGGAACATTTTAGTTAAAATCCAGAGTGACCAGAGCAATGAAAAAAATACTGTAAGAAGCCAGAAAGAAAGAATTCAAGTACTCAGGAGACACTGTCAGGATCACACACAAATTAGCACCTACCACCACAAAGGATTAAAAAGTTCAGAATACAATATTTCAGAAGGCAAAGGATATAACCTTAAACCTAAGAATAAGTTCCCCAGAAAAAATGAGTATAACTCTACAGGGTGAAAAATGTACCTTTAATTAAATAAAGTACTTCTAAGCATTCCTAATAAAAAGACTAGGGATATGTAGAAACTTCAAAGCTCAACCATAGGAGTTAAGAGAAAAATAAAAAGGTAAACATGAAATGAACAACAATAAAGGACTAAACAAAAATAAACTTACATCTGAAAATAGGTTAATACTTGTGTCCTCTCTGAACCCTAACATTATGACAGGTCACATAGGAAATCAATTAGAGAAAACCTGAGAGTAGTTCTGTTATGTCTTAATAACCTTAAGAAAAGAATGGAAAGAGAAAGAAAGAGAAACACGCTGGTGGGGGTGGGGATGATGGCAGGAGGAAGGGGAAAAAAGGTTAAAGAAAATTATCTCAAATTATCAGGGTATACAAGGCAGACATCTATTCAAAAAAAGAGGAGAGAGAGGGGAAACTGTTAACATTTGAACTTCACTTTCATCTGACCTGGTCAAAAGAAAAAGAATACACACACACACACACACACACACACACACACACACGATTGGGGGAGTGATAAGATAGATACTGGCTGATTAAAACAAATTAAACTGGTGCAGTAGATAGAACACTGGGGCTGGAGTCTGGAAGACTTGAGTTTATATAAATCCAGCCTCAGACACTTAACTAGCTGCATGACTCTAGACAAATCACTTAACCTCTGTAGACATCAGTTTCCTTAACTGTTGAAGATAACATTACCTGCTTTTCAAGGTTATAGTGAGGATTAAACGAAATAATATTTGCAAATCACTTAGCACGGTGCTTGGCACACAGTAGAGGCTATATAAATGTTTATTCCCTTCCTTTTCCCTCCCTTGTAATAGCATCAGTAAAGTTGAAGCCTACAAAATAAACCCTAAAAATTAATTGCATTCTTATATAATAATAAAAACATCTAAAAAGCAATAATAGAAAGGGAAATCCCATTCCAAATTACTTAAAATGTGTCACGTATCTAGGGAATTAATATACCAAAGCACACAAAAGACTTGCATAGTATTCCTTAATGAAATAAGGTACAACTTATATAGCAGCAGGAATATCCAGTGCTCATGGCTGGGCCATGACAATATAATAAAAATGAAAATACTAACAAAATTAACTTAACACTTTCAATGCTGTGCCAACTAAATTATCAAAGGGATACTTTATAGAACTTGATAAAATAATAACAAAATTCATTTGGAAAGCAACAGATCTAGAATATCAAGAGAAATGATGAAAAGAAGTAAAAGCGAAAAGGAATAGCATTTCCAAACTTCAAATTATATTACAAAGCAGGAGTCATCAAAACCATCTGGTATTAGTATTTAAAAAAAGAGAGAGAAAGAGAGGAGCATATCAATGGAAAAGACTTAATAAGGTGAAAATCTGAAACAAGAGGATTCAATAATGCAGTGTTTGATAAACTGGAAAACATAAACCACTTAAGAAAAAAACTCCCTACTTGATAAAAACTGCTAGGAAAACTAAAAAGCAGTCTGGCAGAAATTAGGCTTAGACTTGAACCACAGTCCACAACACATTGTAAATGAATACATACCCTTAATATTAAAGATCATACCATAAAAAGAGTCATATGCCTCTCACAGCTATATGTAGATGTATTTTTAACTAAAAATGGGATAGCAGCAATTAAAAAAGATGAAATAGATAAGTGATTACATGAAATTGAAAAGCTTCTGTACAAACAAAATTAATGCAGGATAAGGAGAAGTGGCTAAATGTAGAAAAATAATATCAAATTTCTCTGACAAGGGTATTTATATCTAAGATATAAACAATTAATGTATATTTATCTATCTATGTAGATGTAACCAAAAGCCATCCCCCAACATATCAGTAGTCAAAGGATATGAACAAACAGTTCTCAAAAAAATTACAAACTATTAACAATCACACTGAAGAATGCTCCAAATTACTAAACATAAGAGGAATACAAATCAAAACAACGCTGAGGTTTTACCTCACACCCTGAAAACTGGCAAAGATGACAAGAGATGGAAATAGTCAATGTTGGTAGGGCTGTGAAAAAAAGGGACAGTGGTGTAGTGGTGTTGGTAGGGCTCTGAATCTGTATAACCATTTTAAAAAGAAAACTGGAATTATGCAAAAATGACTATATCCTTTGACCTAGAGATTTCATTACTGGGCTTATGCTCCAAGGAGGCCACTGATAAGAAGAAAGTGCCCATTTACATACTTCAAAAAAGTTTTGTCAGCACTTTTTTGTAACAGCAATGAATTGGAAACAGAGTATTTGATCACTGATTGGGGAATGAATAAACAAACCAGGTACATGAATGTAACGGAGTTATCACTTGGATATAAAAAATGATGAATGTAATGAATACAGAGAACCATGGAAAGATTAATATGAATTGATACAGAATGAAGCAAGTAGGGACAAGGAAATAATATACACAATGACTACAACAATGTAAACAGGAAGAATAACCATACACTGCAAAAAAATCAAAAGTAAATGTTGCAAAATTATAAAGAACAAAGCATAGCTTTAAAGAGGAAATATGAGAAGACACCAGCACCCTACCCCTTTAAAGAGGTAGGAGGTCCACAAGCATTGCACAGTGCACATATTTTCAGAAATTTTTTGATGATCAATTATGCTGATTTTTCCTGTTTCTCTTTTTGTCTTACACTATTATTAGACAGAATGGCTCTTGGGGTGGGAGGTGACACTGGGAAAAATTATGATATAAAAAACAAAAGGCATCAATAAAAACTCATTAAAAATAATTAATTACTTCACTATTAGCCATTCAGTGGACAGAACTCTAGCCCTGTGCTTGCACAAGTTCTATAAAGAAAATCATTTTGTCTCTATCTCTAGATATATGACGTTACATATGTACATTTCCATAGTTTATACATATGAGACTCAAATGAAAAAAAAATTCTGAATGTTATTGCTAATATTTATGCACACCTACAAACATAACATGTTCCTTTCTTCCTGGGACAATAGAAGCGTGCCACATATCATAAATATAGTACTTGTATTTCTGGAATTCTTTCGAAATTGCTATTGTTACAAAAGTAGTTAAACATTTTACTTATAAGATAATTATATCAAGCTTTCGTAGTATAGGTTGTTAGACTTCAGTAAACATGTCCTGGCCTGCAATATATCCAAATTAATGTTAAAACAGCCATTTTATGGTATAATTCTAGAGATGCAGATAGAGAAACCTGAAAATCTATACTAAAAACGTTAAAGTTGGTAGTCCAAATCAACAAACATTTATTCAGTCCCTACTCTGTGCTGAGAACTGTTAGACTGGGAAAAGATCTAAAGTTTACATAAGATATAAACCCTACCAGAAAGACCTCATGGATTATCAAGGAGATAAAACCTAAACACAGGTAAATAAAATACACAATATTACATGATAAATGTCTTGAAGAGGAACAAAACTATTAAGTCTAGAGCAAGGAAATGACAATGATGCTGTGTGATCTGTGTTGGTCTGATTACATCTGAAATCGTGTCAACGTGCAGCTTAATTAATTCAAAACAATACATAGTGTATTAGAGAATTGTAAAACAAAGTACTATGTGAGATACAAAGGAAGTTTATTTTTTTATTTCTGTACTAGGAAGGTGGAAAGTTTAGCTCCCATTTGAAGTAACCATATGTGTAAATTGTTATAAAGAAATTTGTGAATATTCTCATCCTTTTGCTACTCTAGAAGATTTGTGCATTATAAACAACACAGAATTTGAAGGAGGTCCTTGAGGAACTGAAAGGTCAAGCATGATGGAGCACACTTGTCTTCCCTGTTACTGGGGAGGCTAAGGCTGGTGGGTAGCTTGGGATCAGTTCTGATCTGCAGTATGGACAAAGTTGATCAAATACCCATACTCAGTCTGATATCAAAATGATGAGCCCTAGGGAGCAGAGAATCACCAGACAAAATGTTCAAGTTATAAACAAAACAGGTCAAAGTTTCTGTGAAGATAAGTATTGGGATAAAGCTTGTGAGTGGTTTTTATGTTTTGAGCTTTGGTGAAATAAGGAGACCCAGAATAGATGGATGGAAGGAAGGAAGGAAAGAAGGAAGGGAAGGAAGGAAGGAAGGAGGGAGGAAGGAAGGATGGAGGAAGGAAGAATGTACAAGTAGACATCTAAACAAAGAGAGGAGACTGAAGAAGAGTGATTTTCACCCAAAACGCTCACAAGAGGGAAGAATACACACACACACACACACACACACACACACACACACACACACACACATAGAGGTGGACAGAGAAATACATTTCACTCAACAAGGAAATGGGAAAAATGGAGAAGAGAAAATTAGAAGGGAGGGATTAATTTTTAGCAAAACAAACTCACTAAGGATGTACAAACATATTTATAGGAAGGGGGGAGGGAAGAAGAAAGGAAGGAAGCAAAGAAGGATGAAGGAAAGGAAGGAAGGAAGGAAAAAAGGAAAGGAAAAAAGGAAAGAAAGAAGGAAAGAAGTGCTTCTGGGGTTGGAGAAGGGGGCAGTACAGGAGAGAGGTCCTGCAGAGGGAAAATATGGTCAAAGTGTTTGTCAAGGAATATTAACTCTGCAACAAAATTCTGTAGACAAACTTATGGGAAGAAAGTGAAAGAGAGGCCAGTGAGTAGATCACACTAGTTCCAATAGGAGATAATCAATATCTTATGCAAAGAGTTGGGACTGTGGAGATTGAGCATAACTTTAACCTACTCACCTCTTTTCCAAGTGTCAAAGACTCAGGGATTTGCTGTTGATTCTTGTTAGAAGTCTTCCCTGCCTCTTTCTTGGCTGTACCGAAATGCATCTTGAGCTGAGTTACCTGTTCTTGTAGCCCTGAAATTTCTAAATGGACTTGATCTAAGTGACTGGAAAGCTGGCCCTGGAACTCATCAATGTCCAATGGTTTCTGTTGCACCTAGGATTCCAAATCAGAAAGACACTATTAAAGGAGCTCTCCCAACTTCAGAAAAGATCAGGAAAATATGAGATAACATAAATCAAGGACATGATCTAAGAAGGAATAACCATAGATTTAACTGGAAGAGAGCTTAAAAGTTCTTATCCAATCCCTTCATTTAACAGGTAAAGAAATTGAAGCCTAGAGAAGTTAAGGGATCTACTCAGGGTCACACAGTTAGTAAGTGGCAGCTGAGATTTGAACCCAGGCCTTCTAACTTCAAGTCCAGTACTCTCTGTACTGCAGCATAAGAGATAAAATGAGTGGCAAAGAACTGTAACAGAAAAAGCATGTGGTAGAGAAGCAGGGGTAGAGCATGTGGGGAAGGGATCAAGGTAGCACTTGCAAAAAGCACCCATTGGAAATGAATAGAGAATTATTATTTATCTCTTTTAGACATTTTTAGCTTTTTATTCCATATAATCTGATAAAAAAGCCATTAGTAATAGACTTGCCCCATATAATAAGTTACCATATGACATCTGTAAGAATCAACAACTTACCTGGCTTCTTTAGACACATACATATTCTATAAATGACCTTTCAATTCAGTTTAACATGCGGACTGAAGACCTCATTTATATTTTGCGCATCTTGATAACTGTATATGAATGCTTCACTTAAGAAGCATGAACTAGTAGGAATGTGCCTGGGACTACACTGACCACTACTACTACTACTATCGCCACCGCCACTAGCTAGCACGCCGGCATTTACGAGGCTTCTACTGCATGCCCAGCACTGTGCTAGTGCTTTACAATCGTAAGCTCGTGTGATCCTCACAACAGCTCTGAGAGGCAGATGCTATCATTATTCCCATTTTTACAGTGGAGGAAACTAAGGCATAGAAGTTCAATGACTTGTCCAGAGTGGTACAACTGTATGTCTCATTCTGCTTTCTGAGTCTTTTATTTTTCTATCAGGAAATGTGAAGCATGCTTCATCATTAATCCTCTGGAATCATGGTTGGTGTCATTACTGTGATCAGAGTTCCTAATTCTTCCAAAACTGTCTTTAATATATTGTTACTGTTATAAGTTGTTCTCATGTTCACTTCACTCTGTATCAGTTCATACAAGTTTTCCTAAGTTTCTCTGAAAACAGCCCCTTTATCATGTCTTATAGCACAGTAGTATTCCATCACATTTATATATAATAACTTGTTTAGCTATTTATTCCCCAATTGATCCCCTCAGATTATCACTCTTTGCCACCTCAAAAAGAGCTACAAAACAAGGCATTGAACCTGGAGCTGAAAGAAGACAAACTAGGCAAGCTGAGAAAAGGCACCTTCAAAGATTGAGACAACTTTAGTACAAAGAGAAGAGGAGCCTCAGGACTCCTCCTGGGGCCTGACCTTTGGGGCCCAGAAGAAAGCTACATCAAACTTAGGGAAACTACATGAGAAAAAAAAGGAAGGGAGAAAAATATTTTCATCCAATGAAGAACTGAGTTACCTTATTGTACACATTATTTTTAACCCTGAGCCCACAGTCCCTTATATTTGTATTTATGGAACAGTATACCCTCAACTTTTACAGACAATATTTTACACAAACTCCTTACATCTCTGTACATTTTCCCTTAAAAATAAATCTGGTGGGACTTCCAGGAGCCAAGATGGAGGAGTAAGGAGGAAATCACTGTAACTCTCCCATAATCACCTCCAAACAACCATAAAATAGTACCTCAAAACAAATCCTAGAATAGCAGAACCAGCAAAAAGACGAGGTGAAACAATCTTTAATCACAAGAAACTTGGAAGATTGACAGGAAAGATCTGTCTCACTTGGGTAAAAGAAGAGTGCAGTCCAGGACAGAAAGCATTCCAATAAGCCAGCATCAAACCCTCCCCCCTCCCCAAGCAAACCAGCGGTAGATCCTGAGCCCCAGTGTGGTGGAGCAGGCAAACACCAATGCCAGGATCCCCCATGTGTCTCAGCATAGCCAGGGGACTGGGCAAACTCTAGCTCTGAGAACCACTAATGTGCTTCAGCTGAGCCCCTGGCAAACAGGCAACCTCCAGTGGCAAGACTAACACGTGCTTCAGTGTATTCCTGGGGAAATGCAGAAACATACCCCAGTACATGCCAGACACCAGCAACAGGATCTCAGCTCATTACCAGGTAAGCTCCCAGACCCCTATGGCCTTTAGCAGGCCCAGCCACCTCCCATCCTACCCCCTCAGTGCAGCACCAGGTAAACAGCCAGGGCCTGTACCCCTGGCACAAGAAGCCTGAGACAATGCCTCTTCCACCCTAAGAGCAAAGCTCAAATTTTTTAAAAAAGGAAAAAGGCCAAAAAAGACGAGCAAACAACAACAACAACAAAAGAATCTGACCACAGAAAGTTATTATGGTGACAAAGATCAAGACACAAACTCAGAAAAAGAAAAGAATGTCAAAACGCTTATGGGCAAAACCACAAAGAAAAACAGGAAGTGGTCTCAAGCCCAGAAAGAATTCATGGAAGAACTCAAAAAGGACCTTAAAAATCATATAAGAGAGGTAGAAGAAAAAGTGGGAAAAGAAATGAGAGCGATGCAAGAGAATTATGAAAAAAGAGTCAACAGCTTAAAAACAACAACAACAACAACAACAACAATAACAACGGCTTAAAAAGTAGAATTGGCCAAATAGAAAAAGAGATACAAAAATCCACTAAAAAATAACTCCTTAAAAAGTACAACTGGTCACATAGAAAAGAAAGAACAAAAGCAAATTGAGGAAAACAACTCCTTAGAAGTTAAAATTGGGCAAGTGGAAGCTAATGACTATGAGACATCAAGAATTAATCAAAGAAATTGAAAAGAATGAAGAAACAGAAGAAAATGTAAAATACCTCATGGGAAAAACAACTGACCTGGAAAATAGATTGAGGAGAGACAATATCAGAATCACTGGACTACCTGAAAGCCATAATCAAAAGGAGGACCTGGACAGCACCTTTCAGGAAATTATCAAAGAAAATAATTATAATTCTTCTTAAGAATAGGCACTGAAAGAATCCACCAATCACCTCAGGAAAGAGATCCCAAAACAAAAACTCCAAAGAACATTATAGCCAAATTTCAGAACAATCAGGTCAAGGAAAAAAATACTACAAGTAGCCAGAAAGAAACAATTCAAATATCAGGGAGCCACAATCAGGATTACAAAGGACTTAGCAACTGTAACATTAAAAGATTAAAAGAAGAGTACATTGGGTGCAGAAGGAAGGGAGAGGTAGAATGGGGTAAGTTATTTCATTGATAGGGAGATAGGCTCAAATAAGGAAAATAATTTGATGATTACCAATATAGAAAGCAGTGCCAAGAAAAGAACTCAGCGCTCTTCACTCGAAACTAACTTTACTCACTAGCTAATTAAAATTAGTTCCTACTAATATTTCTTTTCCAGATGCAAAGAATTTTCTGAAAAATTATCATGTAGGGATAACATTTACTTTGCTTGGTTAAAGCCCTAGGCTGCCTCTGGCCTTCAGGAAGAAAAAAAAAACCTTCCTAATATCTAAGCAACTGGTTGGTGAATTAGAGGAATGAAAAGAGGAGTACTTTGTTCATGTCAGTAGGGAAGGGCAAAATGTGGCTGTTTTACATTGATGTTAGCTTCTTTCCTGTCTGGAATTGAAAAAGTAGAATTTTAAAGAAAGAAACATTTCCAAGAAAGAAAAAAAACCCCAAAAAACAAAAACAACTTTATGTCCAAGCCAAGAAAAAACTTTCCAACTCTGTTCAGACACTCAACAATTTTGAGCTTCAACAGGGTGAGGCCTTACCTTTTGTTTGAGCTGTGTTACCATGGAATCCAAGAGAACTGCTTTGGTTTGTAGCTTCTTCAAAGCCATCCCAATGGAAACTTTATCAGCCTGCAAGGAACCTGATAGAAAGAAGATTAAGTGATGCAATAAGAGCACAGAATACTACAAGTCTTAGTAAGAATCTTGGGTTTTAGGGACATGGTTCCATTGTACTTTTTGGTTTCATATGTAAAATATAGAACAATAGACATGAAAGAGACTGAGAGATAGTAAGATTTAGTTCTCTTCCTTAAGAAAAGTGAACATCTAAATCATCCATGTCAGCTAGCTGTCCACTCTTTTCTTGAAAGTATTTTAGGGGCAGTTACTTTATAATCTCCCTTAGTAACTTATTCCATTGTTTAATCTCCCTGAAAGTTAAATTCATTATAAGGATTTAGATCCATAGAATGTTAGAGACACACTACATAACAGGGAATAATCTTTGTTCAAAGATAGTAGGAATCTTTTCAGATACCACTGAATATGTGGTAAGTGTGTTCCAGGGCATTAATAACTCTCAAAATGTAGATTAAGCTAGAAGACCCTATTAATGTTTTCATTCAAAATGTGAATATGGTACTAAATATTAGAATCTCAAATCCAAGATGGATAATGAAGATCTAAAATGAGATGTAGAGAGGTTTCAGCGAGAATATAAAACATCTGATAGTTCTTCTATTGCTCTAAATTTCTGCTTTAAATTTCATATAAAGATTCATGGGATTGAATGTAACCTATACATATGTCCACAAACATAAAAATAAATGCTATCTACAAACAAAAGCAACTTTAAAAGCTTCAAGAAAGCTTGTTTTTAAAATTAATGTTTTACCTGTATGAATATCCTTTTTCTATTTCTATTTTCTCATACTCTGCTTATCATGCCTACACAAGATTCCCTGACCCTAGGCTATATTTTCTTCCTCCATCATTCAAAGCCCAGTTTTAAGTTCACTTTCTCTGAGACAAAAGTTGGATTGCCTTTGGTCCAAACATTCTTCCTATCTAAATATGTACAAAATATTTGATATTCTGAATATTTAATTATTTTAACTGCTGTTTGTCCATTAATTTATTCATTTAAATATTTAAGTACCTACTTTGTACAAGCTTTCATTGATGGGCCTTGAACTGCATTGTTGGAAGAAATGCCCTCATCAATGAGATCACAGATCTGTTTGAATATAGAGAAAGTACTTTGCTAGGAGCTGTATCTCTATCTATGATGATATATTTCCCTTGAATCAATCAATCAACAAGCTTTATTAAGTGCCTACTATGTGCCAGGCACTCTGTTAGGTGCTGAAGAGTAGGCCTTCATCATCTCATGCCTGGATTATTGCAATAGCCTGCTGGTGGGTCTGCCTGTCTCAAGTCTCTCCCCACTCCAATCTATCCTTCATTCATCCACTAAAATAATTTTCCTAAAATGCAAGTCTGACCATATCACCCTCCTACTCAGTAAACTCCAGTGGTTCCTGACTGTCTCCAGGAGCAAATACAAAATGTTTTATTTAGTGTTCAAAGCCCTGCATCATCTAGCTCCCTCTTATCTTTCTAGTATTCTTATACCTTACTCCCCAACACCTATTCTTTGATCCAATGACATTGGCCTCCTGGCTATTCTACAAAAAAAACATTCCATCTCTTGGCTCCAGGTATTCTCTTTGACTGCCCCCCATGCCTGGAACGTTCTTCCTCCACTCCAATGACTGACCCCCCTTCCTTCCAACTAAAATCCCACCTTTTACATGGAGCCTTTCCCAATCCCTCTTAATTTGAGTGCTTTCCCTCTGATAACTATTTCCTACTTATCCTGTTTATAGCTTGCTTTGTGTGTATTTATTTGCATATAGTCTCCCCCATCACATTGTAAACTCTATGAGGGCAGGGGCTTTTTTTTTGCTCCTTTTTGTATCCTCACTGCCTAGCACACTTAATAAATGTTTACTGATTGATTGATCTGGTGCTAGTCCATTTTACAGATGAGAAAACTGAGGCCTAGGCAGACTAAACTGATTTGCCCAAGGTCACAGGGGTGGTAAGCCATCAGAGGTAGGATTTGACTCTAAAGTCAATAGTCTTTCTATCTCCCTCATTCCTGAAAGTTATGCTAGTGAAATGCAAGCTCTGGTCAGTTCTACCAAGGCTTCAAATACAAGCCTGGTGGCAGAACATTATCTAAACATCAGTTTGGTAAAGACAGGATCACCTGGGGCAGCTAGGTGGTGCAGTGGATAGAGTACCGGCCCTGGAGTCAGGAGGACCTGAGTTCAAATCTGACCTCAAACTAGACACTTGACACTAGTTGTGTGAACCTGTGCAAGTCACTTAACCCCAATTGCCTAAAACAAACAAACAAAAAAAAAAAAAAAACAAAGACAGGATCACCACCAGGTGATGAATGTTTTTGGTTGCAGGAAGCCAACTACAAAAACAAAGTAAGGTCCTCTGTCTGTGGTAAGCTGTTAGCTTTGGCAATGAGGGTGGCACAGAGCAGTAAGGAGCACGGTTCTGAGCATCTATAAACTTGATGTAGTCGTTAGCACCTAAAGGTTAACCTGGAACCAACAATGAACGAATGGACAAACAGTCCAAGGACTCAACGATATTTATACTGACATTTTTGAAATAAATGAATGAAACAAGAAGACATGTATGACTGGAAAAGAAGTGAGATGGTCATGTGGTAAGAATGAGAGGGAAGAGATAGACAGACTCACACTAGTATTCCTAATTTACTATCCTAACCAAAGAAAGGTCTGTAGCACATTAGGTAGATCCTCTCTGCAGATTTATAGAAAGACATAGAAAACACACACACACACACACACACAAACACACGCACACACGCACGCATGCACAAACACGTAAGTGCATAAGCACACACACTACACAAGATAAGAAGGTCTGGAGTGTTTACTTCAGTGAAGAGAGTACTCCTACGAAGAAAATCATGGATCTAACAAAATATGATGGCATTCAATACTGTGAGTTTGGTGTAACTCAAACTTTAATTCTTTTTTTTTTTTCCAAAATGAATACAAATATTTATAGTGTACTCATTCCTCTTTATTATTTAGTTCCATCTATTTTTCTCACTACTCAAAACATATTCCCTGGAACTGAAACTTAGCCTAAAAGCCCTTGCCTCGGGATTATTTTCTTTCTTTCTTTTTTTTTTTTCTTTCTTTTTTTTTGTGAGGCACTTGGGGTTAAGTGACTTGCCCAGAGTCACACACACCAGTATTATATGTCTGAGGCCGAATTTGAACTCAGGTCCTCCTGAATCCAGGGCCGGTGCTCTATCCACTGCACCACCTAGCTGCCCCCAGGGATTATTTTCTGACAGAAAGTCATCATCTTCTGAAGCAACTGTGCAAAAGAATGTAAACCTCATCTCCATGACTCTGAAACTAACATGGTATAAATCTTTCTTTTTCTTATTTTTTTACCCTTACCAGAAATTAATGTGTCTGATGTAGCCTCTGGATCACAAGGTATTGCATTTGGGATCTTCTTTCCAGTGCTGGTAAAATAGGGGACTCGATCATTTAGAGCCTCCATTTCCCTCCTCATATGCGCAATTGCAGTACGCAAGTTTGTATTTTGTTCCTGCAGCTTCTGAATCTCACTGGATGGAAAATTTTTACTTCCATTTATTCTGTGATCTGTTAGGAGCACCTGTGGAACAAATAAGCAAGTTTTTGCAATGAACCCCTCCGTATCCTGAAAAATATGAAGAGATCCCTTTTTCTCCTAGTTAGTTCCTTAAAAAAAAAAAAGCCCATAATGTAGCTGAACTAAGGAAAAATAAATCATACAACTAAATGGGCTTACAGAATATAGGTTCATGATAAAAATGAGATCATATATGTAAAATCCTTTACAAACTCTAAAGTGCTACATAAGTGTAAGTTACAAAAATAAAAAATTTAACCACCAATTGGCTTGTACAAGTTAGGAGACGCCTAGTTGCCCCATCTGCATCTTTTTTATTTCAATTGTCTGAGATAGTTACTAAATACATAATCCAGATCTAAGGTAGATAGTATCTGGGTTACCATTGCTTCCAGCTGTGATGGGATGTTCAATTGAACCTAGAATCTTATTTTCAAATGTGAGCCCTAAGGTCAAGCCCTCTGGTCCCAGGTCATGTTGAACCACCACACTGTAACCATTCTTAGCTGCTATGGATACTGCTTTGATATCTGATCCTTTGGATAAACAGGGTAAGCCTTTATCTAGGCCCCAAACAGTCTTACCCTAGACCAAAGAGTATCATGAATTGATTTTAAAGTTACATCCTTCAGAACTATAAGAACACTGCACACAATAACAGCAACATGTATGATCAACTGTGAATGATTTAGCCATCTCAGCAATACAAAGATCTAAGACAACACTGAAAGACTTAGGAAAAATGCTATCCACCTCCAAAGAAAAACTGATGGAGTCTGAATGTAGATTGAAGCCTGCTGTTTATTTTATTTGTTTTTTCTTTCAGTCTGAGATTTCTTTCACAACATGGCTAATATGGAAATATGTTTTGCATGACTGCACATGTATAACCTATAACAAATTGCTTGCCTTCTCAAAGAGGGGGGTGAGAGGGAGGGTAAGAGAAAGTTTGGAACTCAAAATTTTTAAAAAGAATGTTTCTGCTTGTAAGACTCCTTTGAACTGTCACTTGTTTAAATCCATCTTTCAAGGCTCAGTTCCAATGACATTTCTATCATAAAGTTTTCTTTCATATTTTTCAATTGTATGCATCCCTGTCTTTTGGACCTCCACAGTTTCTGGGTGGAAGAGCTTCATCATTTAATGCCCAGATTATTGCAACAGCCTGCTGGTGGATACCCTGGCCACAAGTCCCTCCCCACTCCAGTTCATCCTTCAGATTCAGTTGTCAAATTAATCTTCTTAAAGTTCAGGTATGACCATCACACACACAATTCAATAGACCTCTAGTATTAAACACAAAATTTTCTGTTTGGCATTCAAAGCCTTTCATAACCTAGTTTCTTTCCCCCCATCCTCTCTTCCAGTCTTCTTACACCATACTCTGTTCCCTCGGTCCCCCTTTTCCTCCCGAATCTGTATACCAGATATGACACTGGTCTCTTTGTTGTTCTTTACACAAGATACTCAAACTTCCAACTCCAGGCATTTTCACTACCTGTCCCCACGTCAAGAATGTTCTCTTTCCTGGCTTCCCTGGCTCTCTTCAGGTCCCACCTAAAAATCTCATCTTCTAGAAAGTCTTTCCCAATCTCCTTTAATTCTATTGCCTTCCCTCTGTTAATTATCTCCAACTTATCCTGTATATATTTTGTTTTACATAGTTATTTTTATGTTGTCTCCCTCATCAGTCTGAGCTCCTTGAGAGGAAAGACCATCTTTTGCCTTTCTTTGTATCCCAGTGCTTAGCAGTGCCAGGCACACAGTAGGTCACTGTCGTTGTTTAGTTGTATCCAACTCTTTGGGGTTTTCTTGGCAAAGATATGAGAATAATTTGCCATTTCCTTCTCCAGTTCATTTTACAGATGAAGAAACAGAGGCAAACAGGGTTGAATGACTTGCCTGGGGTCACACAGCTAACTGTCTGAAGCCAGATTTGAACTCAAGTTCAAACTCAAGCCTGACTCCAGGCCCAGCACTTTATCCTCTGTGACACTTAGCTGCCCCAGGTGTTTAGTAAATGTTTACCGACTGACTTGGAAACTCAATTTCAAGGGATTCAAGGGATTCCGGAGAAAGCCAATGTTGATGAATTATAAGCAGCTATCAGGTTCTTAGCTTAATGTGTATACCTTTAGGAGACTGTCTGGAATATCCCTACAGTACCTACAGGGGAAAAGCCTATCTTCTAGCAGAGACTGATCTGTTCCTTCTTCCTCATGTTGCTGATCCAGAATGGATGTGGCCTAACTTTTCTGATCAGTTTTTTCAACTTTCTTTCACGTACCTTCTTTCCTTCAACCCAATACATATTAATTACAGTTCTACTATATACAAAGCACTATGAAAGATATTAAGGATACAAAAATGAAAAATAACAGTCTCAGTTCTCAATAAACTTATAGTTTGATAGAGGAGATAAGCCATATACAAAAATGAATTTTCTACAAGGTAGAATGTGGCAAATGTAAAGGCAACCTCTAAACTAAGTACTGTCAGAAATATGAGGAAGAAGAGCTTATAACTTATAAGATAAAAAGAGGAAAATATACTTCAACAGATCTGCAATTTCATCAGAGTGGATATTCCCACTACTGGCATTCTTGGTTGCCATTTATGAAAAATGTATAAAAGGGGTGGGAAATGATCGTAACTTATAGTTCATGAGAATTTTTCAAATAAAGTCTAAAGAAGTAGAGCTAACATTCTCAGAATTGTATGACATTTTCTCTGCTTTCCTGACGATACCTGAAGATACCATCAGTAGGTGCTACTTCGACTTTTGCAGTAAGTCACTGCTGATTCTCCTGCCCCTACTCCCTCTTTCAGTAACTGGTTCCTAGCCCTGATTTTTATCCTAGTCAAAGTGAATTGTCCACTGATTCCAAGAATCTCTATCAGCTTCCTCTTAATAGGTATGAGTATAGAATATTTCTTTAAGAAGTTTAGCAAAGAGAGGTGAGCTGCCAAACGGTAGCTCGAAGTGGTAGTTTGATCAAGGTAAGGAACTTATATCTATATGTGAAATGAACAAGAATTTATTTTCTTTCCTCATCTCTCCCTCTCCCCTTGAAAAAGAAAAAATGGTTATACAAAAATGCATAGACAAGAGCATTCTGGTTGATTTCTGCCCTGGGTATCTCTCTCCTCCAGTCCCATCAAACTGTCCCCATCCAGGTGTCAAATTGATTTTCCTAAACACATATTTGACCATGTCACCCTTCTCTCCCTATTCAATAGACTCTAGTAGCTCCCTGCCACCTCCAGGATAAAATCTTTTGTTTAGCTTTTAAAGTCCTTCATAACCTTAGCTCTTCCGACTTTTCCAGTTTTCTTACACTTTATTCCCCATCCACTGTGATCTAGTGACTGTTCCTTGCACAGGACACTTCAGTTCTCATGCCTGAAATGGTCTACCTCTTCATCCCCACTTTTGGCCTTCCCTGGCTTTCTTCACCCCTCAGCTAAAATCCCACCTTCTACCTTGCGTAATTCCCCTTAATGCCAGTACCTTCCCTCTGTTGTTTATCTCCAATTTACCTTGTATATAGTTTGTACACAGTTTGTTTGCATTCCATCTCTCTCATTAGACTGTGAGCTCCTTAAGAGCAGGGGCTGTTTTTTGCCATTCCTTGTATCCTAGCTCTCAGGGCCTAGCACATAGTAATAAATGCTTAAAAAATACTTGTTGACCTAACCTTTTTGTGACCTTGGGCAAGTCACTTATAACCTCCATGGGCGCTAGTCCCCTCGTCTGTAAAATGGTGTTGGGCTCAGAGGCCTGCACCTGGCCTCTAAGGCCTCTCGATAACTTTTCGGATCAAGCAGTGTCAGTAGATACCTTGTGTCTCTAGGATAAAATACAAATTCCTCTTTTTAATATTAAAAGTCCTTCACAATCTAGCTCCAACCTATCTCTCTAGATTGGATTTCCCATTGCACTCTCTCATGCCCATTACATTCCAGGTAAAGTCACTCACCTGCTTCTGGCCCCCAGGACACAACATTCCATCTCGTCCCTCAGCCTAGAATGTTCTCCTTCCTCCACCCTGCCTTTTGGTATCCCTAGGTCTCTTTAACATTCAGCTCAAATGCCACCTTTTATGAGAGGCTTTTCCTGATTTCCTCTGTTGTTCAATATTCTCTCCTCTTCCCTCCAAAATTACTTGGTATTTGCTTTGTACATATGTTGCGTCCACCTATCTGTGCACAGGTTATTTCTCCCAGTAGAATGTAAACTCCTTGTGGGCAGGGGCTGTTTGACTTTTATCTTTGTAACTTTAGTGTCTAACTGGTGGTAGTGGTAACTGGCATGTAGTAGGCATTTAATAAATGCCTTTTGAATGAATGTTGAATATTTTCCCCTGGTTAACTTGGTTTTCAAAATTATTAATGATATACTTGTCATCAATGAAAAAAAGCTAACTTATTTTACTTAATAAATGTATTTAATTTTAAAGTATAAAATATCATAAATTTTCTTTCTTCTTGCCAGTCACCAGTACCGAGAATTCTTTGCTTGTCCATTTATTCTCATTCATTTTTCTTTTTAGATGATGATAGTGTATACTGTGTTCTTTTAGTTTTGTTTTTTCTAAACATCATTTATGAAATACAAAAATTTTTTTAAACATTTCACAGAATTACAAAATCTCAGTTGGAAGCAAACTTAAGAGATTATCCAGTTCAATCCCAACATGAGAAATTACCATATACCCTTTGTAATAATAATACTAATAAAAATTTATAATGTGTTTATTATATATCAGGAATTTTTCATGTGGTTATGAATACTTTGTAGTTCTTCTTTTGTGTATTGTTTGTTAATACCACTTTGACTATCTATAGGAGAATACTACTAGTCTTATATGTATTTATGGTTTATATATCAAACCCTTATTTGAGAAATCTGAGATTTTTTTCCCCCCTTGGACCATTTTCCTTCTGATCCTCTATGCATTAATGTGGTCTGTGCAGAAGCTTTTCAATTTTGAGTAATCAGTTATGTATTTTATCTTTTGTAATTCCCTTTAGGGACAGATAGATGGCACAGTGGATAGAGTGCCAGGCCTGGAGTTAGGAAGATAAGTCTTCCTGAGTTTTAATCTGGCCTCAGACACTTACTAGCCAAGTCATTTAATCCCGTTTGCCTCAGTTTCATCACTCTAAAAAGGAGCTGGAGAAGGAAATGGCAAATCACTACATTATCTTTTTTTGTTTGTTTGTTTTTGTTTTTTGATGAGGCAATCGGAAGTAAGTGATTTGCCCAGGGTCATGCAGCTAGTAAGTGTCAAGTGTCTGCGGCCACATTTGAACTCAGGTCCTCCTGACTCCAAGGCCAGAGCTCCATCCAATGTGCCCCTAGCTGCTCCCACTCCAGTATCTTTGTCACGAAAACCCAAAAAGGGGTCATAAAGAGTGGGACACGACCAAAAACAACTGAACAAATAAATTGCTTCTATCTTGTTTGGTTAAGAATACATCTCTTACCCATAACTGTGAGAGCTCTATGATCTGTTTCTCTTGTAATTTTGTTATAATGTGATCTTTATTATTAAGGTCACATATTCATGTAGAGTATACTAAGGAATGTGGTATAAAGTGGTCTAAGCCTAATTTCTGCCAGACTAAAAAACTGCCAGACAGAAAACTTTCCAGTTTTCCCAAGTCTTTATCGAATAGGGAGTTTTTTTCCTAGGCAATTTATGTTTTCTACTTTATTAAACATTGGGTAACTGAGTTCTATTGTTTCTGAATCTCCCTTGTCTAATCTATTCTACTGATCTATCTTTAATCAATACCAGATGATTTTGATAACTTATTTTATACTATAGTTTGAAGCCTAGAAATGGTATTTTCCCTTCTTTCCTACTTTTCATTATTTCCCCTGATATTCTACATTATTTTGTTTTTCTAAATGAATTATTATTTTATCAAGTTCTACAAAATATTCCCTCAGTAATTTGGTTGATATAGCAATAAAAGTGTAAATTAATTTTGGTAGCATTATTATTTTTACTATATTGAAAACTCAGTCATGGGCATTGAATATTTGTCCAGTTGCTTAAATTATTTTTAATAATTCTTTAATTGTACTTTGTAACTGAATCTATATAAGTCTTTTGTATGTTTTGGGAGGTTAATCCCCAGATAATCTATGCATTTGGTAGTTATTTCGAATAGAATTTCCCTTTCTATTATTGCTTCTTGTGTCCTGTTATTCTTATATAGAAATGCTATTGACTTTTAAGATTTTTTTTGTAGCCTGCAACTTTGTTGAAGCTATTGTAAATTTTGGTATGTTGTTTCATCATAATTTTCCCTTACATAGTTATTAAATGCTTCTATGATTTGTTCTTTGGCCCACTCATTATTTAAGATTTCATTGTTAAGTCTCCATTTGGGTCTGTATCTTTTGTCTGTGACCCAGCAACCAATTTCAATTTTTATCTTTAACATTTTACACAACTAAAGGGAGCAAGAACAGGTCAAAGCATTAGGCATGTGACTAAAAAAACTAGATAGAAATTCTGAAAACCAAAGACTTAAAACTGAAAATTAAAAATAATTAATAAAACTAGGAGCTAGTTAAAAAAAGATCAAGTATTAGCTAATTTGATTAAAAAACCAAAAGAGGAAAACCAATTTACTTGCATTCAAAATAAAAGGATGAATTCACAAATGAACAAGAACAAAATGAAATTACTAGAGACCATTTTTCTCCATTATTTACCAAAAAAAATTAACAACATAAATAAAATAGAAAAATATTTACAAAAATATAAAATACCCAGTTTAAGAGAACAGAGAATAAAAGGTCAACCCTCACTGTAGTATGACCAGGGTTTCCTGCAACAGGGATTAGTTTTCTTCAACAGGCAACAAAGCTATCTCTGCGACTTGATTGGCCCCTGTCTTTCCTGACCCAGCTTTTTGTTCATCTAAGGACATTAAAAAGTCTCATTCACTTAGAGTAGGGGCCCCTCCAACCTGACTGCTGTCAGAAGATCAGGTGAGTCACCATATCCTTTACCAGAAGTTAAGTGTCATTGTATACTTTTTACATATTCTTGCTGTGTTTGGAAAAAGTAAGCCTCCTTTGCTAAATCATTCAACAATTTGCAAGTGCCTTATTTTGTCTCATGAACAGGGGCTTGATTTTAATACTACTTCTAACATGTAAAGAACATTGACACAAAAAATTTTAAATTAATATTTGCAAAATGTTATAAATATTTTATATTATTGCATAATATTTTAAAAATAAATGCAAAATGATTCTGCAACTTACATTTTAACCTGGTTGGATTTAGACCAGGAACACATGTTTGGTTCAATTTTAAAAAATTATAAACAAAAGAAACCATACTAATAATTAACTATGATAACAAAAATCATAGGATTATGTTAACAAATACAGTGATAAGATATAGCATCCATTCCTGTTAAAAACACTAGAAAACAGAGAAATCACTAAATCTACCCCTAACATAAGCAGTATCTATCTAGGGGCAGCTAGGTGGCGCAGTGGATAGAGCACCAGCCCTGGAGTCAGGAGGACCTGAGTTCAAATCCAGCCTCAGGCACATAATACTTCCTAGCTGTGTGACTCTGGGCAAGTCACTTAACCCCAATTGCCTCACTTAAAATAAAAAAGTATCTATCTAAAAAGAAGAGCCAGCATTACGTGTAATGCTGATAAAATAGATGACTTTCTAATAGAATAAGGTAAAGCAAGGATATCTATTATCACCAATACTAATATATCGATATAGTGGTAAAATAATAGCTATTTCAATAAGACAAAAAGAGTCTGAATAAGCACAGAAAAAGAGAAAACAAAATTATAGTTTTTGTAGATGATATGGTGCTTAAGAAAACCCTAGAGAATCGTCAGGGTTTCTATATATTACCAAAAAAAAACCCAGCTGAAACTGGCAGAGAAATTCCATTTAAAATAACCACAGAATGTGTAAAATACTTGGGAGTCTACCTGTCAAGACATACAGAGGAAATATATCAATACAGCTACAAAACACTCCTTAAATAAAAGACCTAAATAATTTGTGAGATATCAATTGTTCATGGGTAGGCTTAGTCAATATAATAAAAATAATAACCATCCAAAATTAATTGAAAATAAACAATTTAAAAATAACCACCCAAATTAATTTATTCAATGCCATGCTAATCAAACTACAAAAGGATTGTTGTATTATATTTCTGATCTTCTCAATGAGTGAGGAAAGTGGTGGAGGGACGAGAATTTGAAAGTGAAAACAAAAATTTTTTTAATGTTTCTGAAAAAAAACAAAACAAAAAAAAAAACACCACACGTGCTTCAGAAGTAACCTTAAAGATGTTTCTCCGTGAAAGATTTAATAGAGGCAACTTTTTTTTGGTAATTATCTAATTAAAAATATCAAGTAAGGCATCAAATAGATCAATCATTCAATAAATATTAAGTACCTACTATGTGCCAGGCACTGTGCTAAGCCCTACAGATACAAATATAAGTTAAAAAAAAAAAAGACAGTCTCTGTGCTCAAGAAGCTTATAATCTAATGGAGGCAGACAGCACACAAAAGGAAGCTGAAAGAGGGCAGGTGGGGAGGGAAAGAGGGAACAGAGGTACTCATGCTAAGGGCATGAGGGAAAAGTCCAAAGAATCCAAAGGCAGTATAGATGGTGGGAAATGGGAAGGCATATGCCAAAAGTGTTTGTCACTGTCATGAAAAATGTACACAACTTTAATTGAACAAAGATTCCCTCCAGATTGTGAGTGGATGACACTATGCTGATTGTATTAAGCCCCAAAAGACTGCAGATGCTCTCAAACATGACCCAGAATTATTCAAAAGAGTTTGACCTTCTACAGAGGAAAAACCAAGTAAATTTTCCAGACTCTGTCTGAGGAGCAGCATACCGAGTTGATCTTTACGAACCTATAACCTGGACAAACACTGCAGATAAAAAATTAACTGAGTCTAGGACTGAAAAGGAGAGGAGTTTGGGAAGCTGTTTTTAATATTCTAATGCTTCTCTCTAAAATAAAGTCCCATCTTTTAAACACCAACATTCTTGAAGTTTTGTTATATGGCTATGACACACATGGAATACAAAAGCACCCAAAGGACTTGTAATATCAGGTCATCCAAGAGACAAAATGAATGTTAAGCATGCATAATTCGTAATATATGGTCCATGGTAAATTAAACAGAAGTGCCATAAAAGATAGTACCAAGAAAGGTATATGACCAGAAAAAGAGGATAGTCTGATCATGTAGTGAAAGCAAAATATAATCAATGGACAGCCCATGTGCTTTAATATTTACTCAGTGACAAGAGATCTAGAGGAAGAATCCTAGTATATTGGGTGGAGAATTTATGTGAGGAAACAAAAGAGTTGAACAAGATGAGAAGTTCTCACTCAGAGTGTACTTTGGTAGAAGCATATTAAAAACCTCTTTTTTCTTTTCTTTAAATATATTAAATATATTAAGGTCCATAAACCTTTTTCAGAGTTACCTCATTAGGTGGTTTAGGTCGAGACTGAAGGACTTTTCTTAAGGAAATGTATTAAGGGTATAAACTAAAAGTTTAACAAAGAATATCTCTGGTCTTTATTTTTTCCATTAAAATTTTTTTTGTTCAATTTGAACGTAAATACAAAAAGAAAAAAATTCCATGTACATAGCACAACATAAAAAGAGGATTCAAAACAATGAATTTCTATTTCACAATGCTTACTTTTTAAAAAAAATTGTGTAATAAATACTACATCTCATTTTCAAAACTACCCTGCTTTTTCTGTGCTTCCTTTTAAATTTTCTTTTATTCTCTGTTGTGCACTTTTCATTTTTTTTCCTCTCCCTCTCCACCCTGCCCAAACGAAGGTTACCATTAGACACAAATATGAATGTGTACTTTATACACACAAACACACACACATATAAAACCACATACTTCTATTTATCAGTTCTTTCTCTGGATGTGGATAGCATCTTCCTTCATAGATCCTTTGCAGTTCATCTTAGTATTTACTCAAAATGTATAATATTCAAAATGATATGTACAACATTCTCTTGGTTCTGCTCATTTCATTTTTCATCATTTCATTCAAGTCTTTCCATATTTTTCTAAAATCAACCAACTCATCATTTCTTATAGCACAGTAGTACTTTCGGGCAATTTTCCTTAACGAAAAATATAGAATGTAAAACTTGTCATCAGAGAAACAACTGATCTAGACAACAGATCAAGGAGAGACAATATAAGAATTGTTGGGTTTCCTAAAAGTCATGATTTTTTTTAAAAAAGAGTCTAGATAAGGTATTATAAAAAATCATTAAGGAAAATTGCCCCAAAGTTCTAGAATGAGATTTAATCCTAAGAAATTAAAAAAACCATTGACCACCACCTGAAAGAGATCCCAAGATGAAAACTCACAGGAACGTAATAACCAAGTTTTGAAGTTCCCAGGATAAGGAGAAAATAATACAAGCAACAGGAAAGGGGAAAAAAAAAAACAATTTAAATATTGTGAAGCTGCAGTCAGCTTCTACATTAAAAGACCAAAGGGCTTGGTACATTACATTTTAAAGAGCAAAGGATCTGGGTTTGCAACCAAGTTTCTTTTCATCATTTTCTTTATTTACTTGGATTGCTCATATTTTTTTCCTAATTTTTCTTCAACCTCTTTTATTTGATTTTTAAAGAAATAATAAGACAAAATCAAAAGAATGAAAAAATAGAATGTAAAACATCTCATCAGAAAAACAACTGATGGGGGGCACAGCCAAGATGGCAGAGTGAAAGCAGTGACTTGCTTGAGCTTTCCCCCAAACCCCTCCAAATACCTGTAAAAAAATGGCTCTAAACAATTCTAAAGCAGTAGAACCCACAAAAAGACAGATTTCCAGCCCAAGAAATTTCCAGCCCAAGAAAACCTGGATGGTTGATCAGAAAGGTACATTGCACCAGGCAGGGAGAGAAGCGCAGTTCGGTGTGGGCGTGCAGGCCTCAGCAACCTTGGAGCAGGCCTCAGAGGACTGAATCACAGGCAACTGTGATGGTTTCCAGACTTCTCAACCCATGAACGCCAAATACAACTTAGAAGGTCAGTGGGAAAAGTCTGTGTGGTGAGAGAGGAGCTAGGTCTCAGCTGCAAGTCCCGAGCTCAGTCTGGGGCAGCGGCTGCCTCCTGAGCTTCTGGCCCACAGACTGAAGGGGAATCGAGTGACTGATCAGAGGGGGATTGCAGGGATCTCTTTGCCAGTGCTGAGGCAGGAATCTCTTGCTTTGTCTGTGCTTGGATCTGGGTCACAGTTCTAAGGGGCATTCCTGGGGCAAGGAGGAATGCTGGCGTGGTGGAGCTTGTTGTGGCGGTGGAGAGGAAACACCTCGCCCCTTATCATAGCACCTTGGAAGAACTGAAAATTTACAGGTCCCTAGAAGTATCTCTGAAAACAGCTGTACAAACCCCCAAAGCTTGGGACAGTACATTCTCCACACTGGAAGCAGACTCTTACCTTAACAAAGAGTTAAAACTCAAGTAATTGGCTGGGATCATGAGTAAGCAGCACAAAAAAAGTCAGACTATATTATCTTACTTTGGTGACAAAGAAGATCAAAACATACTACCAGAAGAAGAAAACAAAGTCAAAGCTCCTACAACCAAAACTTGCAAGAAAAATATGAATCAGTCCCAGGCCTTGGAAGAGCTCAAAAGGGATTTTGAGAAGCAAGTAAGAGAAGTAGAGGAAAAACTGGGAAGAGAAATGAGAGTGATGCAAGAAAATCATGAAAAACAAGTCAACAGCTTGCTAAAGGAGACCCAAAAAAATACTGAAAAAAACAACACCTTAAAAAATAGCCTAACCCAAATGGCAAAAGAGGTCCAAAAAGCCAATGAGAAGAATGCCCTAAAAAGCAAAATTGGCCAAATGGAAAGGGAAGTCCAAAAGATTACTGAAGAAAATACTTCCTTAAAAATTAGAATAGAGCAATTGGAAGCTAGTGACTTTATGAGAAATCAAGACACTGTAAAACAAATCCAAAAGAAAGAAAGAAAAACTGATCTAGACAACACATCAAGGAGAAACAATATAAGAATTGTTGGGTTTCTTTAAAGTTATTTTTTTCATTCTTTTGATTTTGTTTTATTATTTCTTAGTGTCTTATAATGTAATGAGCTCACCCTTACCCAATTCCAGTTTATAAAAGGTTCTTTTCTTCCTTAAGTTTCTGTATTTCTTTTTCCAATTGGTTCAGTTTCTTTTCATCATTTTCTTGATTTTCTTGGATTGCTCATATTAAGTTTTCTTCAACCTCTTTTATTTCATTTTAAAAGTCTTTTTAAAGCTCTTCCAAGAACTCTTTTTGGGCTTGTGACCATTTGACATTTTTTTTTGAGGTAGGAGTGGCTTTTTTTTTTTGGCTAGGCAATGGGGTAAGGATCAAGTGTCAGGCTGGATTTGAACTCAGATCCTCCTGACTCTAGGACCAGTGCTCTATACACTGTACCACCTAGATGCCTTTTCACTATATTCTTTTGAGTATGAATCCAAATCTGCTCTATCCCCATAGTAATTATCTATGGTTAGGTTCTTTCTCCTTTGCTTACTCATTATTACTTTTTTAGCGGCTCATTATTATAGGCAGATTCTAATCCCGAGGTGTGGGGGACAATGTCTCAGGCTTCCAGTTTTTCCTACTGCTGTTTTTGAGCTCCATCTGGAGGCCTGACTTCAGGCACTCCGTTGGTCTCTGAACCACAGCTAGGACAACCCCCCGCCACAACTTCACCCCCGCCATGCTGTTACCACAAGCCCTCTTGCTCCCTATGGTTGTTCTGTGGCTGCAAACTTCAGCTCACCCGTCTGCCCTGGAAACAAAACCAGGGACTCTGCTCTCCTCCTGCAAGTGCTCAGAGTCAACAGGGTCCCTGCCCCTCTGCTACCACAGGTGTGATCTGTGTGATCTCGCTCCTCCTCACCCACAGCCACAGTCTGAGACATCTGATCAGCACACCTGAGTCTGGCATTCAGTGATAGTGGAAGTTCCTTCAATATTCCCCTGCTCAGTTGTCTGATCCCCCACACTGTATGGTGAAAGTTTCAGAAGCAGGGGCTACTAGGGACCCAGCAGCCTCTAGAACTAGTTGTTTGTTGATTCAGCAGAGTCTACCTGGAGATGTTTGTACTTCAATCCAGCAAAATCTCTACCCTAGGAGGTTAAATGTTTGTTGAGGTCCTCCCAAGTTGTCTCAGGAAGACAACTGCTTTACCCCAACTTCCAATGATTTCTGCCACTCAAAGTTCACTTTGAGCAATATTTTGTCTTGTTTGTGGGAGAATTTTCGAAAGCCTGGTATTTTGTGTTTTATTCAGCCATCTTCCCCCAGTCTTGTTTTAATTCTGGCCTTCCCAATAAATGCCTTGCAATTCACCCAAAGGAATGCCTTTCAAAGGGAAGTACCTTCTTCTATTATTTAGAAGAGATTTCCATATTAAGGAGGGAATTTCCTTTCAATCTAAGAAATGAGATTTTTGGGTGAGCATTTGGAAATGGTAATTAGAAGTGTGCATGCAATCTCTTCCTTGGTCAAAAGTCCTAGAAATGTTACCTCAAACCCTGCTGGGGTACAGAGAACCCTGGGGACATGGGTGAACTACAACAGCTTGATCATTTCTCTTTCTTAGCTAGAAATGTTTATCCATAGAATAACATTGTTTTTAGATGACTTGTGCGTAAAGCTAAGTACAGTATTAATATTTTGTCTTTGCTTGATAATTATAAATGGTGCTGTTTTAGACTCCTAATAGAAGCTCCAGACTATGCCTATTTCTTAAAACTCTGATGGGAAGTCTGTTTTGGAGAAGAACTGTCCAGTATATTCGATACATAGTAAGAAGTATCCTCTATAGTAAATGTGTATATGACCACAAGATCACAAGGATCTCTCTCCCAGAAGTGCTTGGCTTGACTGTCTGCTCAAAATATCCTTCCGGTCATTCCTGAATTTTTGGCCAAAACTGGTCAGCAGACCTCTCTGATAGTGGTTGCTCTCAAGATTAGTAAGTCAGTAGAAAGGGTAAACAAGGCTAATGCCTCTGTGCCCAGGTTCCCTGTCATAGGGGTGAAACTGAAATCAAGCTCTCACAACTTTGAAGATAGATCCTTTACTGTGCAGGGAAGGTCAGTCTTCAGTATCCAACCTGGGAAAAGTTTGGGAGACCTAGACTGTGAAAAAAAGCATAGAGAAATGTCTCTATCCCTGGAAAAGCTACTTACCCCTTTCTTTGAATTCTTTAACATCTGCTTTCCTGAAGTACTGGGTACATGTCAGACTATTCCTAACTTCTTTCTCCACAAATTCTAAGATCACCTAAATCTTAGTGACCACCTCCCTCTAAGGTTTATCATTATTTCCACCCCAAAGCAACTAGTTCTTTCTCACTGGAGACAATCAGATGCAGATGAAGAACAGAATTTTCCCGCTGAGAAACATTTTGAAGAATAAAATTATCATTAAGGCAAGTCAAAATATAACTAGCTGCTCTGCTTGGGACAAAGAGATATTTCCAGCAAATATTTATATATCTTAAGTCCCTGATCACTACTATCAAGCCTCTGTTCCAGATGGCTTGAAGCACACTCTGATGACAATATTACTTCTGTTCTACTCCAATGATCTTCACCCATATGCTCTCCAACCTGACTCACACTCTGGTCCTATGCAATCTGGCTCCAACCTACGTCTCCCTCCCTCCAACCTAGCCATATTTCACTATATTCTCCTTTACTGAAATACTTACATCCCCAATCATATCCTACCTTCCTTTCTGTCTTCCGTGCATGGAACAGACTGCCACTCCAAGTTCTGATTTCTGCCTATTGACATCTTGTCTCTCTTTTCCTAACACAGGTAGCACCTCCTCTTCTCTGATCCTTCAGATAGAAGTGATCCTTCCCATTTGAGTCTCTAAGTCTACATTTCACCTCCCTTGTGCATTTAATACTATCCTACTTGTCTAAATCTTCCATCTCATCACTAGACTTAAAGCTCCCTGATGGCAGAATAGAATAGAACCATTCTCCATTCTCCAGAAAAAGTTTCAGGGAAGCAACGAATCAAGAAAATAAATAGCAAATAGGAGTCTCTGGCAGCAGAGAAGGTTGGCTGTGGACCAGCTCTGGCAATCATTAGCTATGACAGAAGCAGACTCTGAGAGTCTAGCTGAGCCACCTACCCAGGAGAGATACTATATCCACGATGGAGCTTCATGAAGACTCTACGAAGAGAGAAAAGAGCAGAAGTAAGAAAAGCTTTATCTAGACAAGAGATGCAAGAAGTTCAGAGTTCCAGGAGCGAAAGAGGAGGAAACTCTAGTTTGGGGGATTCCTGTAGTGGTGGTGGAAATTTTGGACCAAGCCCAGGAAGCAATTTTAGAGGGGGATCTGATGGATACGGAAGTGGTCATGGATTTGGAGATGGTTACAATGGATACAGAGGAGAACCAAGAAGTGGCAATTCTGGAAGTAGTTACGGAAGAGGAAGAGGAGAATACGGTGGTGGAGGACTTGGTTATGGCAACCAAGGTTGGGGGCTATGGAGGTGGTTATGACAGCTATGGAGGAGGCAATTATGTAAGTGCAATGATTGTGGAAACTGTAATCAGCAACCTTCAAACTATGGTCCAACGAAGAGTGGAAACTTTGGTGGCAGCAGGAACGTGGGGGGGACCGCATGGTGGAGGGAACTATGGTCCTGGAGGCACTGGAGGAAGTGGGGGTTATGGAGGGAGGAACCACGACTGAGCTTTTCTGCCTGTTGGCCATGGGCTTCACTGGACAAATAGGCGAGAATGAGAGCCCAGATATAACAGAAGGCATCAGATTATTGAAATAACAATGTTAAAGAAACTCTTATCTCAGTCATGCATAAATATGCAGTGATATGGCAGAAGACACCAGAGCAGATACAGACTGGACTGACATTATTAATGGACTGGATTATTTAATAACATTACCTTACTGCGGAGGAAGGACTATAAAAAACACAAAAAACACCAAAAAATGCCTTTGACACAGTTTCTTAGCTTTTTAATTGTGGTTTCTTTCTAGTGGTCTTTGTAAGAGTATATTCTTTGATAATGTTAAATTTGTAAGTTTCAGATGACATATGAAACCTTTTGTAAGATTTTTCTCAAAGTTTGAAAAGCTATTAGCCAGGATCGTGGTGTAATAAGATACAATGTTTTCCTTTAAAAAATTTAAGTGCATGTGCAGAGTTAGGAAGCTGTTGTACACTTATAATTTAATAAAATAATCCTAAAGGAAAAAAAAAGAAAGGACATTAAGGTCCTGCAGAACCTCAGCTGCGAGTTGTCTTAGTCACATGTGTTTCCTACATGTGTTTCACTACCAATGTGTATCTGTAGGAGAGTTTGCTCCAGGTTTAAGGTGGGGGAAGAAAGGAGGAATATTGTGTAGCTACTGTTCCTACTATGCCATCTTAGCATATGCCTTTGCTAAGAGCTAACTGTATATGAGTGAGATTGGTGAAGACCTCTCATAAAATCTAAACTTATATGAGTAAAATAAGGTAAAGACCCCTAACAATAATATATGTGTATCCAGGTCAGGAAGCTTGTAAATAGCCCAAGTAAATGTGTTCAAATTGTTGCAAAAACAAGTATAACTGCAAATTGTTCCAAGAACTGAAATGAGGAAACAGGATGTACCCAGGGGACACTTGAAGGGAGGGGGAGGCAGGTGAAAACAGTGTAACGATTCTGTAATTTCCACTGCTGTTGCTGGGGTAGTTTTGCCACATTTAGATTGTGCCCTCTGAAGCCCAGCCAATGGGATAAGAGGCAGGGGCCAGGAAGCGGTTTGCGGTTAGGATCTATAAAAATGCTTGCTTGGCTGACAGCGCGCGTGGTCTTGCATCAAACTACTTTTCAGTGCGAGTCACCCTTTCTCACGAGATCGGAATAAAATCCTTTCTACTTTCTACCTGGAGAAGCCTCTGAATTTAATTCGGGTAAGGGTCGTCGCTGTCCCACACAAATACGAATATATTGGCTGACTTAATGGAAAGTACATTGGTGGGTACTTGTGAACTATGTCTGAAGTGGAAGCCATAGGATAATCTCCCAAAACCTGAGGTAGCAGCTGCCCAATGGGGACCAACCAAATCTATGATATCTGGAGCAATATCCTAAAGGAGATTTTATACTTTACATTATAATACTTGCTCAAAATTTGTAAATTTTTATTTTTCCTTCTATTTTATGATCCTCTGTATTGGTTTACCTGCCTATAAGCTAGGTTTTTATTCAGCTTTTCTCTTGTGTTTCCTGTCACTCACTTTGGGGATTTCTCCTCTTTCATTCCTCCCCTTTCCATTGATAGAGGCATAGACTTCTGTGTAGCTGGGCTACTTCAGCCTTTTCCTGTTGAGGAATATGGGATCTGCTTGGGTCCCTATCCTAAGTTACCTCTAAAGAGGAGAGAACTAATACTTGCTGGATTTCTGGTACTCTTTTCTATCATTCCCTAATAACCTATGGCTCTGAGAACTATGTCTTCCATTTTGCTTAGTCTTTCCACCCATGGGCTGTCCCCCTCCTCCAACACACAAATTCACCCCATTCTTCAACAGGCTGGGTAGAGTGTTTACTCCCTCTTCCAGAACTGGGGAAGAAGGGAGGGTTAACACTGAATCACTATCATGAGAGATCACCACAGCTAGAAGCTGAGTTGCAAAAGCCTAAAAACTTGCTTATGAACTTGCTTATGCTTACTATGATAGATACATAGTGGTAGCCAGGGAATGAGATATTAAATGGAAACTCTAAGTGTTAAAGTTTTCTGGTGTTAATTCATGAAGCTTTTTTTTTGGGGGGTGCCTTTTTTTTTTAAACCTTCTATTAGGGTTCTATCTTCAGATCTTGCAGATTCAATGTTACTGTATATCTGGTGAATGATTCCTTTTTTTTTTTTAATTTTGGAAGTAAAGAAATTTGCAAAACCAGGAAAACAATAAACATAATGACTACAATAATATAAAAGGAAAGAACAACAACAAAACAAAACAATCAAAACTGAATGCTGTAAAATGATAATAACCAGGGTTGGCTGTGAAGAAATTATATGAGAAGCTATCTTCCTACTTATTTAGAGAGACAGAAGACTATTGGATATGCATCTGTTGTTGACCTTTTTCAATACACTAGCTAGTTTGCTACCATGTTTTTTTTTTTCTCTTTTATATCTTTGTAAAAAGTGATGGCTTTTGGGGGGGTGGGTAGAAGGAAAGGATATATTTGAAAATATAAATGATGTAAAAAATATCAAGGGGGCATAGACAAAATGGTGGAGACAAGGCACGGACTCCTTTGAACTCTCCCAAATTGCCCTCCAAATAACTTCATGTAATGCCTCCAAACAAATTCTGGAGTAGCAGAACCCACAAAAAGGATGGAATGAAACAATTTCTCAGCCCAAAACAACTTAGAAGGTTGGCAGGAAAGATCTGTCTCACTGTGGTGAGAGTGGAGCTCAGTCCAATGCAGGTTGTACTCTAGTAAACCAGGAGCAGGCCTGGGGAGTGACTAAATCAGCAATGGTAGCAGCTGCTTCCGGAGCTCTCAGCCCACAGACGGTAACAGGGTTAGACAACTGGTCAGAAAGAGATTACAGGGGTCTCTTTACTGGCACTAGGGGCAGGACTCTGTTGCATCTCCCATACTCAGATCTGGGTCACAGTCCTGGGTGGCAGTCCCAGGGTGAGGAAGAACACTAGCACACTGGAGCTTGTGGCTACAGGGGAGCAGAAACCATGGTCCCAGTTCCAGGATGAAAAAGAATGCTTGAAGTCACTCACAGAGCACATAGGCCAGGAGAGTAGTAAACACACCACCTTGTAAGAACTGAAAACTTACGGGTCCCTAGAATTATTTCTGAAAATAGCTGCACAAAAACATTATTGAAGCTTGGGAAAGTGCACCCTCCATTCTGGAAGCAGAAGCTCCACTTTAGCATAGTTAAAAGTCAAGAAATAGGCAGGAAAAAGGAACAAACAACACAAAAAAATTCTGACTACATAAATTTATTACAGTAAAAAGGAAGATTAAAAACACACACTTAGGGGCAGCTAGGTGGCGCAGTGGATAGAGCACCAGTCCTGAAGTCAGGAGGACTTGAGTTCAAATCCCACCTCAGACCAATCACTTGACACTTACTAGCTGTGTGACCCTGGGCAAGTCACTTAACCCCAATTGCCTAAAAAGGAGAAAAAAAAAAACCATACACTTACAAGAAGAAAACCATCAACGTTGCTACATCCAAAACCTCAAAGAAAAATTTGAATTGGTCTCAAGCCATGGAAGAATATAAAAAGGAATTTAAAAATCAAGCAAGAGAGGTAGAGGAAAATTGGGAAGACAAATGAAAATGATACAAGAAAATCATTAAAAAAGAGTCAATAGCTTGATAAAGGAGGCACAAAAAATACTGAAGAAAATAACACCTTAAAAACAAAATAGGCCAAAGGGTAAAAGAGGTAGAAAAAAATCCAATTAGGAGAAGAATACCTTGAAAAGCAGAATTGGCCAAATGGAAAAAGAGGCACAAAAACTTTCTGAAGAGAACTCCTTAAAAAGTAGAACTGGCCAAATGGAAAAGGAAGTACAAAACCTCACTGAAGAAAATAAATTCTTAAAAACTGAATTGGGCAAGTAGAAGCTAATGACTCCATGAGACATCAAGAAAAAAATAAAACAAAAGCAAAAGAATGAAAAAAAAAAGCAGAAAATGTGAAATATCTCACTGAAAAAACAACTGACCTGGAAAATAGATCTAGGAGAGATAATTTAACAATTACTGGACTAAATGAAAGCTAAGATCAAAAAAAGAGCCTAAACATCATCTTTCAAGAAATTATAATGGAAAACTACTCTGATATTCTAGAACCAGAGGGTAAAATACTAATTGGAATAATCTACTGATCACTCCTTGAAAGCAATCCCCAAAATCCCAGGAACATTATAGCCAAATTCCAGGGTTCCCAGGTCAAGAAAAAAATATTGCAAGCAGCCAGAAAGAAACAAAAGAAACTATCATGGAACCACAGTCAGGATCACACAAGATTTAGCAGTTTCTATCTAAAAGGATCAAAGAGCTTGGAATATGATATTCTGTAGGAAGAAAGAGCTAGGATTACAACCAAGAATTGCCTACTGAGCAAAACAGTATAATCCTTCAGAGGAGAAAATGGACATTCAATGAAACAGAAGATTTTCAATTATTCCTGATGAAAAGACTAGAGCTGAATTGAAATTTTGATTTTCAAATACAAAACTCAAGAGAAGACTAAAAAGGTAAACAAGTAAAGGGAAATCATAAGAGATTCAATATTGTTGAGGAGTTTACATTCTTACATGGGAAGATGACTCGTAACTCATAAAAACTTTCTCATTATTATTAGAAGGAGCATATATAGACACAGGGCATGGGTATGAATTGACTATGATAGGATGATATCTAAAAAAATAAAATTAAGAAGTGAGAAAGAGGGACACATGGAGAAAAAGGAGAAAGGGAGAGGTAGAATGGGGTAAATTATCTCACATAAAAGAGGTGCAAAAGAGATTTTACAATGGAGAGGAAGATGGGGAAAGTAGGTGAAAGCACTTAAACCTTACTCTCATCAGAACTGGCTCAAAGAAAGAATAACCTACAGACTCAATTGGGTATAGAATTCCCTACAGGAAAGTAGGAGGGGAAGGGAATAAGAGAAGGGAGGTAGGGTGCTGATAGAAGGGAGGGCAGATCAAGGGAGATAAAAGATAGAAGCAAAATACTTTTGAGGATGGATCAGATGAAAGGAGAGAGAGTAGGACAGATAGAAAAGAAAAGAGGATAGAGTGAAACACACAGTAATTATAACTGTGAAAAAAAATTTATAGCAAGTTTCTCTGACAAAGGCTGCCTTTTTCAAATACATAGAGAACTAAGTCAAATTTATAAAAATATGAGCCATTCCTCAATTGATAATTGTCAAAGGATATAAACAATTTTCACATGAAGTAATCAAAGCTATCTATAATCATATGAAAAGAAGTATTATAAGTCACTACTGATTAAAGAAATGCACATCAAAACAATTCTTAGCTACTACACCACACCTATCAAATTGGCTAATAGGGCAGAAAAGGAAAATGACAAATGTTGGAGGAGATATGAGAAAATTGAGATACTAATGTACTGTTGGTAAGGTTGTATACTGATTCAACCATTCTGTAGAGCAATTTAGAACTATCCCCAAAAGGCTAAAGCCATGCATACACTTTGACCAAGTAATACCAATACTAGGTTTGTAAACAAAAGAAAAAAAACAGAAAGGAAAAGCACCTACATGTACAAAAATATTCATAGCAGCTTTTTTAATGGCGGCAAAGAACTGGAAATTGAGGGGATATCCATCAACTGGGGAATAGCTGAACAAGTTGTGTTATATGATTGTGATAGAATGCTATTTTCCTATAAGAAATGACAAGCAGATGCTTTCAGAAAAACCTGGAAAGACTTACATGAACTGATGCAAAGTGAAATGAGCAGAACCAGGAGAACTTTGTACACAGTAGCAGCAATACTGTATGATGAAGAACTGTGAATGAATGTCTTAGCTATTCTCAGCAATACAATGATCCAAGACAATTCCGAAGGTTTTATTATGAAAAATACTATCCATCTCCAGAAAAAGAAATGATGCAGTCTGAACGCAGACCAAAGTATATTTTTCTTTGCTATCTTTATTTTTCTGGTTTGCTTTTTTTTTGGTCTTTTCTTTCACAACACGAGACTAATATGGAAATGTGTTTTACATGACTGCAAATGTATAACCCATAGCAAACTGCTTGCCTTCTCAGTAAGTGGGGGAAGGGAGGGAGGGAGAGAATTTGGAAACCAAAATTTTAAAAAACAATTGTTAAAAAGTGTTTTTACATGTAATTGTGGAAAAATAAAATATTAAATCATTAAAACAATCAATAAAATTATTTTAAATGATCAATTCCAGAGTAAACTTGTGCCTTCCACATTCCCCTTTCTCATGCCTTCTTGCATAACCTGATTCATCCCTAATTAAGGTTTTGTTAGTGACAGTAATCTGCAAATTTTATATGGCTTATGCCTATGCCATAAACCAGTTCACCATAAGAGGATGTGGAAATATAATTATGAGGTTACTGTAATAAAAATGACTTCAGTTTTCTGAGATTTCTCAATCCCACCTGTGTTCTGGAGATAGAAAAACTAAGAGTATGATTTTTAAAACTGAAAAGTATATCTTCAGGAGATATTAGTTTATTTCTTTAAGGTACAAGTGTCCAAAGTAAGGGTCAAGACCCTCTGGTGGACTGTGAAATGACCTCAAGGGAAGTGTGATCAACCAATTAGAGGGTGGGAGAATCCAATCTTCCCACCAGAGAATTTTTTTATTAATTTATTTTGATTTATCAACAATCACTTCCATAAGCTTTTGAATTTTAAATTTTTCTCTCCCTCCCTCCCCACCTCCCTCCCCAAGACAGTGTGCAATCTGATACAGGCTATACATATACATTCCTATTACACATTTTCACATCAGTGATGTTGTAAGTAAGAATTAGAACCAATAGGAGGAACCACCAGGAAGAAGAAACAAAACACAACAGAAGAAAAAAAAACAGCAAATAGTATGCTTCGATCTGCATTCAAACTCTGTAGTTCTTTCTTTGGATGTGGATAGCATTTTCCATCATCAGACCTTTGGAGATGTCTTAGATCCTTGCATTGCTGAGAAGGGCTAAGTATATCAACGTTAGTCATCGCACAATGTGGCTGTTACTGTGTACAAAGTTCTCCTGGTTCTGCTCACTTCGCTCAGCATCAGTTCACATATCAGTTTCCAGGTTCTTCTGAAGTCTGCCTGCTCATCATTTCTTATATATTATTTCTTATTACATTCACATACTTCAACTTGTCCCACCAGTCAATTTTGAGGCTTGTCTTTAACGTAATCATACCTATTGTTATCCCCCAACCCTTCCCTCAATCCCTCTAAGCTAGCAACCATTCCCTCAAATGGGCAGGGAAGGGAGATCAATGTGGCCCTCAGGACAGAACTATAACCCAACTACTATACAGTATCCACAATGGCAGCTGCACAGGTGCCAAGGAGAAAATTCAATCCTCTTCCAGATCACTTTGTGGTTATGGTCAATGCCCCTCAGAGGGTGAGCTCTGTTTTATGAGTTGGTAAGAGCCTTGCACCACTTCCCTCCTTTTTATTTTTGGTGGGACAAAATCCCATAGGATGAGCAGATACAGATTGGTTTCAATAGATCCAGATATCATTATATTATATTTCCCCTCAAAATCCATCCCTCTTCTGATCTTCCCTATCTCCAGCAAGAAAACCACTATCCTTCCAGTTACTCAGATTCACTGATTCCTCACTCTCTCTGGCTTCACATATCTTATGTCAAACCTTGCCATTTCTATCTCCATACCTTTCCCATATATTCCCTTTTCTCTATTCACAAAGCCTCTACCTAATTCAGGCTTCATCACTTCTCATCCAGACTTCTGCAACAGACTCCTAGTGTCTCTGCCTCAAGTCTCTTCCTCCTCCAATACATTCTCCGTAGAGCCATCAAAATGATGCTCCTAAATATTTGGTCTGACTCAATACTCTCCAGTGGTTCCCTATTGACTTTAGGAACAAATATTATTTCATCTTTATCTCATTCCTTTAAAATTTCTATTTTTCTGTGTTTTGTAATGCACATAATTATTAGTACAGAATTATCTGTATACAATTTATAAGTAAGAAAAAGACATACATATTAAGGGACACACAATCAAAAAAGTTTGGAATCCATTGCCTTAAGGTATTAGAGTTAATTACTCTATACACATATCTTGTATAACAATTAGACACTTTACACATCACTATTAAGCTACTATGAAAACCCTTATGGGAAAGTTGGGCAATACAAAGATCCTCCACCACCAGAGACGCCCTACCACCTTGCATCCCACCATAAACCAGTTCACTATATAAAAGGATATAAAGATGCAATTATGGGGTCACTGTAATAAAATGACTGAGTTTCTTGAGGTTTCTCAGTCCCATTTATATTCTAGAGATATAAAAGCTTCTTTCCAGATCTGGAGGGAATAATGGGAAGGTAATGGTATGGGATCAGAACAGCAAAGTTGGGTAAAAACAGAAGAGTCCTGTAAAATTCATCCATTTGTTGTTGAGTCATTTCAGTCATGTTCAACTCTTTGTGACCCAATTTGGGGTTTTCTTGGCAAAGATACCAGTGTAGTTTGCCATTTCCTTCTCTAGCTCATTTTACAAATGAGGAAACTGAGGTAAACAGGGCTAAGTGACTTGCCAGGATCATACAACTAGTGTCTAAAGCTGGATTTGAACTCAGGTCTCTCTGTCCACTGTACCACCTACTAAATTCCCCAATTGGAAAAAAAAAAAAACTAAAACATCAAACTATGCCAAGCAAAAAGGAAATGTTACTGCTTTAGAAACAGATGAAGCAATACATACTAAACATTTAATATAGCTGATTACTAAACGTGAAGGAAAAAGTGAACTGGATCTCATACACCAAGATAAAGGGGTCTGTAAAGATACTTGCTGCTGATCAGAGTACTTCATCTGTGTAGCCACGAAGCGATTTCTAAATTCAATAAAGAAACCATTTAAACTTTGTAAAAACTCAGGTTGGCTGAAAGATCACTAGATTTGGATAAGAAGGGAGTCAATAATTTCATTCCTTCTGATGAGGTGGAAGACTGGCAGGTTTTACTGTCTGTCCTGCCACTGATGCCTAAGATTTTCTAGGCTTTATCATATGTCTTACCTAAGGGTCTTGCTGTCCTCCAGCACTAATATCTTAACTACCTACATAATCTCTGAGCCCAGATATCTTCCCCTTCATTGAACCCCTAAGATGTCCAGGTCTTTCCATCTGCCTTGCAACTGAACACCTCTTTTATGTGTTTTCTTCCCTAAGTAGAATATAAGCTCCTTGAGAGCAAGGACTGTTTTATTTTTTCTATTTTTATCCCAAAGGTTTAGCAAAGTGTTTGGCACATAGTAAGCACGTAATAAATTATCATTTTTTCATTCCATTAATCATGAGGGATTAAAGGGAAATAGATGAAAAATATGTCCTAGCACTGTTTAGGGCAATGACAGCTCTTTTTCATCTTGGAAGGGCTACCATAAGTCAAGGCTACAAAGAAAAGTGACTATTCATCTGAAGCCAGAGGTTAGCCAACTATGCCAAATGTTGACACACATAGTAAGGAGATGCTAATTGATGTTCTGACCTTTTTCTCCTTTTCAGGAAGTAAACCATGCAAACTGAGAGTGTGAATTGCTTGATCTCTTTCAAAGATTGTAGCCTTCAATACTGTTTTCATTTCACATAACTTCTGCTCTGTCTCTTGAAGCTGGGCAGCAACCTAGGAAAAAAAACAAACAAACCACAGAATATTCCTACAGTGACACAATGAGGGTTAATAACCAATATAAGAGTGATTAACAAGTTAACCATTTCTCTTTGTCCTGAAGTTTTCAGCAATGAAACACTTAACTAGCTGTCCATCTGCTGTATATATTTATTTCAATATATCAGGGATCTTTGACTTCACTGGTCTGGGTATTCCCTCCAGTAATGCAGCTTATAGAATTCATCCATACCCTGATGGCTTCATGAATTGCTAAGGACAAAAATTTTCATCACATAGTGGCTTATCCTCTGGTAACAAATCTCTCCAAACTTACCCAAAGTAGACCTCAGACAAAAGGCACAGGCCATGTCCAACTTTGTATGACCTATTAAACCTTGTTCTTGGGGGGCAGCTAGGTGGTGCAGTGGATAGAACTCCGGCCTTGAAGTCAAGAGGACCTGAGTTCAAATCTGGCCTCAGACACTGACTAGCTGTGTGACCCTGGGGAAGTCACTTAACCCTGACTGCCCCACAAAAAAAAAAAAAAACAAACCCAAAAACTTGTTCTTCATCATCAGCAAAGTCACCAGCAAAATTAGTGGGAAAGGTTTGGAAATACAAAGATCAGAATCTTTTAATGAACTCTCAGAGGTAGCTAGGTGACAGAGTGGATACAGCACTGGATCTGGAGTTAAGAAGACCTGAGTTCAAATCTAGCCACGGACAATTACTAGCTGTGTGACTCTGGGCACATAACCTGGCCTGTTTGCCTCAATTTCCTCAACTGTAAAATGGGAATAAATAGCAGAGTTGCTGTGAAGATAAAATGAGATAATATTCGTAAAACTCTTAGCACAGAGCCTGTCAAATAGTAGATGGTTAATAAATGCTTATTCCATTCAAACTCCACAGGATTCATTGTGGGTGGGAGGTAAATTTGGTTTTATGAGATACACTGCTAAAATTAGTTCCAATAACACAGAGATAAATATAATCAAGCATCCTACTTCTTTTACAGAAGTAGACAGTGAATTAACAAATGAGAAATGCTCTGCAAACTACAGGCACTCAGTAAATATTATTGACTTATATTAATTCTGACAGACCAGTAAAAAGACTTCATGTAAGCAAGCCCTGGAGGCAACTCAATAGGCAGCAGCAGCTTCTTGAACTATTAGTCCACAGACAGTACGGGAATCGGACAACTGGTTTCTTTGCTGGTATTGAGTGCAGGACTCTGTTGCATTGCCCATATGTGGATCTGGTTTGTAGTCCAGGGTCACTATCCCAGGGCAAGGAGGAGCATTAGCACAAAAGAACTTGTAGCTATTTGGAAACGTGGATCTCAGTCACAATTCCAGGGCAGAAAAGAGTGCTTATGGTCACTTACAGACCGCAAGGGCCAGGAGAATAGTAAACATACCTCTCCTCAGATCATACCACCTTATAAAAACTGAAAACTTACATACCCCCCAGAGCTAGCTCTGAAAACAGCTGCACAAAAAATCTGAAGCCTGGGACAGTACCCTCTCCACTCTAAAAGCAGAGCCTAATTCTAACATAAAGTTAAAAGTCAAGAAATCGACTGGAAAAATGAGAAAACAAAAACAACAAAAAAGAACCTGACCATAGAAATTTATTACGGTGACAGGGAAGATCAAAACACAAACTCAAAAGAAAGCAACAAAGTCAAAACAGCTACATGCAAAGCCTTAAAGAAAAATGTGAATTGGTCTCAGTCCCCCCCCCAAGAATTTCTGAAAGAGCCCAAAAAGTATTTTAAAAATCAAATAAGAGAAGTTGAGGAAAAATTCGAGAGAACAAATGAGACATTGATGCAAGAAAATCATGAAAAAAAAGAGCTTGATAAAGGAGGCACAAAAAATACTGAAGACAAGAACACCTTAAAAAAACAGACTAGGCCAAATGGTAAAAGAGGCACAAAAACCCATTAAAGAGAAGAACTCCTTAAAAGGCAGAATTGGCCAAATGGAGACACAAAAGCTCACTAAGAAAAATAATTCCTTAAAAATTAAAACTGGGCAAGTGGAAGCTAATGGCTCTATGAGACATCAAGAAACAATAAAACAAAATCAAAAGAATGAAAAAATAGAAAAATTTGTGAAATATCTCATTGAAAAACAACTGGAACAGAACCAGGAGAATGTTTTACACAGTAACAGTCACGTTGTGCAATGACTAACTTAATAGATATAGCTCTTCTCAGCAATGCAAGGATATAAGACATCTCCAAAAGTCTCATGCTGAAAAATACTATCCACATCCAGAAAAAGAATTATGGAGTTTGAATGCAGATCAAAGCACACTATCTGATGTTTTTTTTTCTTCTCTTTTGTTTTGTTTCCTCTTTCCTGTGCTTCCTCCTATTGGTTCTAATTCTTCCTTACAACATGACTAATGTGAAAGTATGATTAATAGCAATATATATGTAGAGCCTATATCAGATTACATGCCATCCTGGGGAGAGAGACAGGGAGGGAGGGGGAGAAAAATTTAAAACTCAAAAGTTTATGGAAGTGATTGCTGAAAATGAAAAATAAATTAATTCATAAAAAAAAAGAGAAAAAAGAAAAGAAAAAACAACTGACTTGGAAAATAGATCCATGAGAGATAATTTAAGAATTACTGGACTAAATGAAAGCTAAGATCAAAAAAAGAGCCTAAACATCATCTTTCAAGAAATTATAATGGAAAACTACCCTGATATTCTAGAGCCAGAGGGTAAAATATTAATTGGAAGAATCCACTGATCACCCCTTGAAAGCGATCCCCAAAATCCCAGGAACATTATAGCCAAATTCCAGGGTTCCCAGGTCAAGAAAAAAATATTGCAAGCAGTCAGAAAGAAACAAAAGAAACAATTATGGAGCCACAGTCAGGATCACACAAGATTTAGCAGTTTCTATCTGAAAGGATCAAAGACCTTAGAATATGATATTCTGGAGGAAAAAAATCTAGGATTACAACCAAGAATTGCCTACTAAGCAAAACTGAGTATAATCCTTCAGAGGAGAAAATGGACATTCAATGAAACAGAAGACCTGCAATTATTCCTGATGAAAAGACTAGAGCTGAATTGAAATTTTGACTTTCAAATACAAAACTCAAGAAAAAACTCGAAAGGTAAACAAGGAAAGAGAAATCATGAGGGATTCAATTATGGTTGAGGAGTTTACATTCCTACATGGGAAGATGATACTTGTAACTCATAAAAACTTTCTCATTATTAGGGCAGTTAGAAGGAGCATACACAGATACAGGGCATGGGTGTGAGCTGACTATGACGGAATGATATCTAAAAAACATAAAATTAAGGAGTGAGAAAGAGGGACACACTGGGAAAAAGGAGAAAGGGAGAGGTAGAATGGGGTAAAATATCTCACATAAAAGAGGAACGAATGAGCTTTTACAGTGGAGAGGAAGAAGGGAGAGGTGGGGGGAAGCACTTGAACCTTACTCTCATTGGAACTGGCAATAAAATATACACTCAGTTGAGTATAGAAATCTATCTTAATCTACAGGAAAGCAAGAGGGGAAGGGAATAAGAGAAGGAAGGTCTGATAGAAAGAAGGGCAGACTGGGGGAGGCAGTAGTGAGAAGCAAAACGCTTTTGAGGATGGACAAGATGAAAGGAGAGAGAGAGAAGGTAGGAAAAACGGGGGGGGAATCATAACTGTGAAAAAATTTTACAATAAGTTTCTCTGATAAAGGCTGCATTTCTCAAATATATAAAGAAGTGAATCAAATTTTAAAAAATACAAGTCATTCCCCAATTGATAAACAGCCAAAGGATATGAAAAGACAGCTTTAAAAAGTAATCAAAGCTATTTACAGTCATATGAAAAAATGCTCTAAATCTCTATTGATTAGAGAAATGCAAATTAAAACAACTCTGAGTTACCATCCCACACCTATCAGATTGGTTAATATGACATATAAGGAAACTGACAAACGTTGGAGGGGATATAAGGAAATTGATACACTAATGCACTGTTGGTAGAGTTGTGAACTGATTCAACCATTCTGGAGAACAATTTGGAATGATGCCCAAAAGGCTATAACACCATGCATACCCTTTGTCCTAGAAATAGTTCTGTATCCCAAAGAAATAAAAAACAAAAAGGAAAAGCACCTACATGTATAAAAATATTTACAGCCATTCCTTTTGTGGTGGCAAAGAACTGGAAATTGAGGGGATGTCCAACAATTGGGGAATGGCTGAAGAAGTTGTGGTATATGACGGTGATGGAATTCTACTGTGCTATAAGAAATAATTAGCAGTATTCTTTCAGAAAAACCTGAAAAGATTTACATGAACTGGTGGAAAGAGAAATAAGCAGAATCAGTAGAACACTGTACACAGTAATAGCAATATTATAAGATGATCATGAATGACTTAGTTATTCTCAGCAATACACAAATCTAAGATAATTCTGAAAAACTCATGATGAAAAATGCTATCCACCTTCAGAGAAAGAACTGGTAGAATCTGAATGCAGATCAAAGCATACTTTTTTTTTTTAACTCTTTTCATTTTTCTTGGGGGTTTTTTTTGGTCTGCTTTCTTTCACAACATGACCAACATGTTTTGCATGACTGCACATGTATAATCTATATCAATTTGCTTGCTTTATCAACGAGGGGGCAGTTGAGGAAGTGAGAAAATTTGGAACTCAATTAAAAAACCCAATGTTATTGTTTTACATGTAATTTTACATGTAATATATAAAATATTAAAATAAGAATAGCTAATGCTACAGAGAGTATATAAATCCAAATGTTTATCAATGCTACTTATAGTACCAAAACATCTACCAAAATAGTTCTTCTTTGTACTGTTGTCATTCCTAGTCAGATTTTTTTTTTCTCTCATAGAAAAAGGCTGCCACATACAGATGGACTAAAGAAAAAAAATTTGACTATTCAGTGATTAAAAAAAAAGTAATTCTGAACATATCAACATATTATTACAATGGACAAAAACCTGAACTGGGAAATACTAATATTTCCAATACAATGAAATTTCTGCTGAAGATGGATTTTAATGGATTTAGTTGTAAACATTTAGGGAGATTTCAGGGATTTTTCTCTATCCACTATTCTTCCCTCCCTTACTCACCTCCCCTCCACCTTAAAAAACAGGTATGAGAATCTTTCCCTTACATATCATTGCAGCATACCTTTGCCAGCTCTTAAAAAATATTCTAGAAAATCCCACTTCATATAAATCTAGGAAGGGCTTAATGCTAATATGACTTGGTACATACCTGGTTTCTGGCTGTTGTTAAACCCTGTATCAAGTCCTCTGATTTCTCATACTGGTTCCTTTCAGCATTTTCACAACGACATTGCCAATCTAGTTCCACCTGTACTTTATCACGTTCTAGGATCTGTTCTCGTTCCATTGCTAAAGTTAACTGCTGTTTGTACCTAAGATAAGGGAAGAAACCAATGCTTTTTTCCCACAGGGTTTGATAAAAGGAAAAGACCAAAATGCAGAAAAGATTCACATTTTTCTTAAAGATCATGCCTGTATTAACCCTTTGGCTATGTCGTCACCCTATTCATTGACTATTTCACTATGGTCTACTAAAAAATGAAAAGATTAGACTACCTGTAAGGTCTCTTTTTCCAGCTCTAAATTAACATACCACATCTAACATGCTGTGTATTAATTAGAAGCTACACTACAAATAGTAAAGGAATAGAACTTATCCTCCCAAAACTAACAGTGCCAATAAAACAAAATAGATCAACAAATGATCACTTCTTCAATAAAACTTTTTGGGGCGGGTATGGGGGGAGGCTGATTTTTAAGCTTAGTGCAAGTCGTGGTGGGTAAAACAGGGAACTGAGAAGAGAACTGCTAGGAAAGAGAAAAGGTGGAATATGTATCACTGGGATCACAGAATTTAGAGCTGGGAGGAAATCTTGAACATAATCTAATCCAACCTCCACACTATAGGTGAGGAATATGAGGCCCAGAGAAGTTAAGTGATCTACCCAAAGTCACATAGGTAATAAATAGCAGAGCTGAGACTGAAACCTGTCTTTTGATTCAAATCTAGACTCTTTTCCAATGGACCATGCTGACTTGGGAGGACTGGCCTCAGTGTTGACAAATAAGAGAATCTGGTATGGAATTGGAGATTTTTATTGGCAAGATATTAGGAGGAGGAGCTATGGATAAAGAGCTAGTCTTAGAATCAAGACCTGGATTCAAGTCTTGCTCTTTAATATAAACTAGCTGCATGACTAGGGGCACATCACTTAACTTCTCAATGTCCCAAACAGCTATTTAAGGCGTTAAGTTACAGATGAGTTGCTGATCTGCATCAATGGAGGAAATTTCCAGAATGACACTTACATACACTAATAAAATCACAGGTCAAGATGCCAAAAAATTCATTGAGAAGAAAAAAAGGAAACACATTACCCCAAAAGGTAAGAATATAGGGAGGAGAAAATGTGCTTCTGAGAATAGCAGCCTAGGGAAGATAATTCTAGATTTATTTAAAATAACCCAAAAAAGCCAATTTTAATTGCACCAATTCCATTGGCTGTCTTTTACTACAGCAGTTTAAGTGTTCTTTAAAAAAATTCATGTTTACCACTGTGGACTGTGAATAAATATGATCACTGTGTTGTGTGAAGTGATAATTCCATTGCTTTGTTTAAAATAAATATCTTTCATATAAGATCACCTCTTTTTTCTGAGTTTCAGTTTCTTGATATGTAAAACAAATAAAACTCCATGATCTCTAAGGACCCTTTCTATTTTTAATATTTTGTGATTTCACTGTCAAACTACTTTAAAGACACAGTTACACCAAAATTCACACTTCTGATAAGCAAACCATATGCGGATTTGGAATTTCTATTCATTTTAGTGTTCTGGGTCATACACTTAAGTTGAAACACACCATAACCTTAATAGAATGCATTCTGCACACAATAAAATTTGAGTTGTGATCTATTTATAACATTTGTATTCTAGCTGGGCAGTGAATGGAGTGTCAGGAAGAACTGAATTTAAATCCTTCCTCAGATACTTACTAGCTATGTGACCATAGACAAGTCACTTAACCTCCCTCAGCCTCAGTTTCCTCATCTGTAAAATGAAGGGGTTGGACTCTGTAGTCTCTAAAGCCCCTCCCAACTCTAAATTTATGATCCTATCATCGTATGATTTTGAAAACGTTGTTTGAAACAGCTCATGGTCTCCTCCTGCTATTCTAACTACTCAAAAACCTTCAATGGCCTTCTATTACCTGTGAAATTAAGACTAAATGCCTCAATTTCAGCACTCAAAGTCTCTAGAATATAACTTACCTGTCCACTACTCAGTGTGTAAACTACTCTAGCCAAGATGAATTACTATTATCCAAACACACACTGAGATCACTCTACCTGAAATTCCTTTTCTCTATTTCCAACTGTTAAAACTCTGCCCATCCTTCAAAGCCCATTTCAAATGCCACCTATTTAATACAGCCTTTCCTAATCATTCTTCTTATATAATATATATAATATTATCATAATATATGTAATAATTATATAATCTCTTTCTCTGAACCTATAGAACACTACATGCTCTCTTTGTTATATAACAGATGAACAAACTACTTACTGGATTTGCAGTCAGAAGACCTGGGTTTGAATGCCAGTTCTGGCATTTATTAACTGTGTGACCTTGGGCAAGTCACTTTAAGTTTCCTCATATGCAAATGAAAAGATTAAATTAGACCTCTCTTAGCTCCTTTTTAGCTTAAATGAAAAGATTAAATTAGACCTCTCTAAGCTCCTTTTTAGCTTTAAAATTCTATCTAGATTTAAATCCTATGATCCAATAAGCAAATCTAATCTTCAACTTATTAAGCACCTACTAGGTGAAAGAAACTGTGCCTAGGGGCTAGAGATGGAAAGACTTAAGGACTCTGAGGGACATCTGGAAGGATGCATTTTAAATAGGGAGGACACAGTGGGAAAACACAGAAAATACAAAGGCAGAAATGAGTTGAAGGAACCACTAAAATTTTAGTTTAGCTAGAACAAAGGTGAGTAAAAAGGGAAGAGCATGAAATAAGTCTGAAAATGTAAGCTGGAACTAGAATGTGGAGGATTGTTAAGGCTGGATTTGAACCCAAGTCCTCAACTCCAGAGCCAGTGCTCTTTCCACCATGCCAATAGTTAGACTTGTGCCTCAAGAAAATTATTTTGGAAGCTGTATGAAGGAAAGGAAGTAAATGGAAGCAGTAAAACCAATCCAGAGGCTATTTTAGCAATGCAGATGAGCACTAGGAAGGGACCAAGCAAGTGTGGTGGTCATGTGACTGAAGAGGAGACAGATGCAAGAGAATTAAGGGTGATTTTGAGTTGTGAACATGGATGAATGGATGACGGGGATGCCCTCAAAAGAAATAGAGGAGTTTGAAGGAGAGACAGATTTTTTTGGGGGGGGGGAAGAATAATGACCTGTTTTGGATATGATGATAATTAAAATCCCATTTTCTACAGAAACTATTTTCAGGGAATGTACTTTGTTGTGGGGTTTGTTTGGTGGTTGTTGCAAGTGTCTGTAGTCTCAATGAAAAATGTATTAATACATTTGCAGAAGGGAGAGGGAGGGAAGAATTAAGTTAGGACTAGGAAATGAATGTCTGTTTCTTTATCTCTGTCATGCTCTAGTATAGGTGCAAAGAGGTACTGAAGTAATATTACAGTGTTTATGTATCTCAATCAATTAAGAAACGTTTATTATCTCCTATGTGCTGGCCAAAAGGCTAAGCTCTGTGGATACAAAGAGAGGCAACAAGACAATCCCTGCTCTCAAGGAGCTCATAATCTTAAAAGAGAGATAATGTAAAAAACTATGTGCAAGCAAGATATATATGGGCAGCTAGGTGGCATGGTGGACAGAGTGCTGAGCCTGGAGTCAGGAAGATTCATCTTCATGAGTTCAAGTTCAGTCTCAGATGTTTACTAGCTTTCTGATCCTGGAAAGTCACTTGACCCTGTTTGCCTTAGTTCCTCATCTGTAAAATAAGCTGGAGAAGGAAACAGCAAACCACTCCAGCATCTTTGCCAAGAAAAACACCAAAATAGGGTCACAAAGAGTTCGATACAACTGAAAAGACTGAACAACAAAAAACTCAAAGTTATATATAGGATAAGTTGGGGATAATCTTAGAAGGCAAGCACTAAGATTACAGAGGACTCGGAAAGACTTCTTGCAGAAAGCAGGACTTTAGCTGAGTCTTGAAGGGAGACAGGGAAGCAAGGGGGGAGAGCATTCCAGGCATGGGGTCCAGATAGTGGAATCTTCTAATTCCAAATTCAGCAACCTTCTCATCTCATCTCATTTTGCCCCGACCTCAAAATGTATAAGGTAAGTCTGGAAGTATAAGGATGTGAGAGATAGTAGGTATTCAGCTATAACCAGGATTAACCTATAACTTATACATAAAAAATTCACATTGATTATCTAACTTTTCACCCAATATCTCAGTGGAAAAGGTAATACAAGTATTATTATTTTTATTTTATAGATAAGGAAACTCAGAGGAGTTAAGTGCCTTGCCCATATAACTTAAAAGGGACAGAACTAATTTGTGAACTCCACTCTTCTGATTTATAATCCAACACTATTCTGCTGCATCATAATTCTTCCTTAACTCAAAAGACATGAAATGAATCAGTAGCAATTTTAAGTTGTTGGAAATTGTGGAAACATATTAAAAGCCTCTTTTTTGATTCTTTAGAAATATTAAGAAATAATATTTTCCTTTTTCAAAAGTCCTTGGAAAAGGACCTTCAGACAAAAAGGCTTTTCTTGGGGAAATACATTAAAGGTGGCACATTAAGCCAGAGTAACTCTGGTATAGTTCACTTCTTTGCCACCTCACCCACATGAAGTGACTGGTGCTACCACCCACCTTTCTCTTGGAGAAAGGACTAAGATAAAGGGGAAGGTCTAACAAAAATGAGTTAGTGACTTGGTTACTCAAATCTGTAATTTCAACCTAGACCATATTTTTAATACATCTTTTCCTTGCTCAAGATCCCTATAAATGTTACCTGAAATCTTCTTGGAATACAGTCATGTTGAAAATCTTCCTGGAGCAGAGCATGAAAGACTATTATTATTTTGGACATCTGCCCTTTCAAGCCAGAAATGACTTGGATACAGATAAATATTAAACTAAATTGTTTCTGGAAGCCTTGTGCCTAAATTACATAGTATAGTATTAGTATTAATATTTTTTCTTCAACAGGGTCCAAACTTTCTACGCCTATAAAATTAGCCATCTTGTCTAGATTTTAAGTCTGAAGGATAGAGGAGAAAGAGGTAAGAGAGACAAAGGAAATAACAACAAAATAAGTCAAAGATAAAATGTTACTAAGTACTGGCGTTTTCAGAATTCCTCAAGTCACAAAATTTAAACCCACAAAAAAACCCCCTATTCTTTAGTTTGGTTCTCACACAACCCTAAGGCTAGATAGGACAGATATCATTATTATTATAGAGATGAAGAAACTGATACCCAAAAAACAGACAGTTATTAAATGGTAGTGCCATACTTGAACTTCAGATTTGACTCTAAGTCAAGAGTTCTTTTCACTACACCAACTAATGAATATATTACAGATAATCCAGTCAGATCTAAAACCATCTGAAAAATATTAGAGATTTATCAAAATCATCCTAAAGCCTAAGATCTCAAGGTGGAGCCAAGATGGCAGAGAAAAGGCAGCAACTTGCCTAAGCTCTCCCAAATTCCCCTCCAATCAACTTTAAAGCAAACCTCAAAACAAATTCTGTAGGGGCAGAACCCCAAAAAAGGGTGAAATAATTTTCCAGCCAAAGACAACTTAGGACTGTAGGAAAGGTCTATCTTGCTTGGGTAAAAGGAGAGAGCAGCCCAGTGCAGATGATGTCTGGGCAAAATAGTTGGAGGCCCTGATCCTCAGCATAGGACAACAACCAAGGCCCCATAGCCCCAGCACAGTGGGCCAGCTGTGAGGCTTCCAACTTCCAGTACAGCAAGTGAGTGGCCAGGCCCAGAGACCCCGGAGCCAGAAACTCAGGACAGGAGCAGAGCTCAACTTTAAAAGTCACAAAATACAGTGGAAAATGAGCAAAAAACAAACAAACAAATCCTGACCATAGAAACCTACTATGGAGATAGGGAAGATCAAAACACAGACTCAGAAGAGGACAACAATGTCAAAATGCCTACATTTGAAGCATCAAAGAGAAACAGAAATTGATCTCATGTCCAGAAGACGAGGATCTCATCTGTCTGTACTTCACCTTGATTATTAGCACCAATATAACCTTAGGGCTTTTACCTTCCAATGTCCTGTTGGAATCTGGCCAGTTGCGCCTTGAGCTTCACCTCCTCTTCTTGTAGCGTGTGGATCTGAAGGTCTCTGGAAATCGTTTCCTTTGATATTTGTGCAATCTGAGCATCCCAGGCAGATTTCATTGCTGCTACGTCCTCTTGAAGCCTACCAAAAGAGAATGATGGACAACAAAAATATAGACATATATTTGGACATATGTATAGCACTAACATATAAATATATGTATGTGTGTGTGTATATGCATACACACACACAAACACAAATATGACATATAATAAGTTATAACGAGGGGCAATGTGGCCTAGTGGATAGCTGGCCTTGGAATTGGGAAGACTTAGGTTCAAGTATGGCCTCTGACACATACTAGCTACATGATCCTGGGTAAATAATTTAATCTCTCAGTACCCCAGGCAGCTCTCTAAAACTAAAAGTTGCAGAATAGGTGCTATTATCAATTTCTTTTTTTTTTTTTGAAATAGTGATAAACAGTTTTTATTCAGGCAATGAAACGTGAAAAAATATATTAGTACTTATTATAATAATTCTATTTGTGTAAGTATAACCCTTACAAACATTTACCTGACATATAAAAAGGGAAATTATTGCACATATAAAATTTATGTAGATGATCATTACATATACAATGCAATCATGGTAGGAGTCAACCAGTTTTCATTCCTCCCTGTGGGAAGGTAAACAATCACTCACTGTATGGCAGTCACAGGGGCACAACGGAAGCAGGTGTGCAATTAGGATGGTCACTTATTGGCACATTTGCCACTAAATATGGAAATCTATGGGCAAAGTGCTCGTGTTGACAGCAACACTGAGGAACATACTGGCACCTTTGAAAATTAAGAGGGGCATCTGGATTGTACCACAAGGAAGAGAAGACTCCAGGTCAGACTATGAGTTAAAAGTTGGGGGTTGGCTTACAGTTCCAATTCTTATGACTACAAGACCATTTGAGTTATCAAATAAATACATAAGAGTACAGTTATTCGCCGGGTGCTCCACGAGGGCGGGAACTATCTGAACTTTGGATCTTCCCCAGAACCAACAGAGACTTAATACATGTTTGTCAAACTGATTTAAAAATTTGACTGGCAGAGAACTTCTTTAGAATGGATTCAAGACACCACTTCAGGCAGAGGGCAATACAGTCTTTAATAGCTCTGAAAATGAAGAACAATTCAAAATATGGTGAGGCTTGGCCACATGCCTGGTCTCTGTTTACATTTAGGTGATGGATAGAATGGCTCTTATCAATTTCAAAAAGGACTAATAACATCATGGGGTGATGTCCTGACTTGCACATGAATTAGATTTAAGTGAGGCAGAGTTGCACAAAGTCATTAGCCTCAATCTCTCTCTCTTTTTATTGCAATATTTACTTTAGTGGTCTGGAACCAATGAACTTGCAATATTCTCCAAGGTATGCCTGTAGTTTCTGACAATCACTCCTTGATTAATTTCTAAGTTTAGTGGTCCATGTACTATTTCATCTGCTTTTATCAAAGTACTCCTTTATATCCTAAATCATTTGTTCTTCAATAAGGTTGGTTGTCATTTTATCTATTTGTATAAAGTAGCTTCACTGATACTGATTGGTATTTAATTACATTTATAAATCATTTAGGCAGTATTGTCATTTTTGCCACTTTCAACTATTATTATGACATATAGCTGTGTAAACAAAACTATTGCTATGACACATACAGTTGTGTAAATACAATATTCCTTCAAAAATTTCCTTAATTTTAAATTCATTGTTATCTTTTACTTTGGATATGTGTTCCTCCTTGTTATTAACTAAGAGTTTATCAATTTTAGTAGTCTTTGTAAAAAATTAATTCTTGTTTTTTTAATTTATCACACTGAAGATCAAGATGAAAAGTGATCCTGCTTTGTGGGGTAGAATAATAAAAACAACTTCTGTAGATTAAAAATTACAGGTCACTCAAAAGACAATGAAGAGACACCTGTTGGGTAGGCTACAACATATTACAATGAAAAAATGGACACAAGTATAAAAGATCTTATTAGAAGTGTATGACTGAAAGAGGCCAATCAATTATCAAGAGCAAAATATAAGTAATGGATAGACTATTTACGGCTTTGCTAGCTATATAATATTGAGGCCTAGAAGGCCCAAAACTCATTTCAAGTATCTCCTTAAAAAGATTTGTGAGAGGACATGGACAATGGTTTGGTTTTTTTTTGTTGTTGTTTGTTTGTTTGTTTTGTACCACAGAATGAGAAAGCACAGATAGGATTTCATAAACTACATTAACAAGCTAATGGAATCACAGATCCATTTTTTTTACTTGCTCTTCTAAAACAAAACAAAACCATTTCTTTTTTCTACTTTTCTCTAATTTATCTTTTAAAATTTCTATAAAAGTTTAATTTTTTTGTTTTTGTTATTAATATACGCATTTAATCCCATAAATCTCTATCACTGTCATCTTATAGATTATTTTATTTGTGCTATATTTTTCTTTTTTCTTCTTTAAATCAACCAATTCTCTTATTTTACATGCAGCTTCCTATAAATATTTCTTTCTAATTTTTGTATTATTTTGTATTAATTTTTGTAATACTTAATTCCTTTTTTCAGATTTGCTAGATCCCTTTCCGTGAGAAAGTACAATTTTATGAAAGTTACTATACACTTGAAAAATGTGCATTTTAAATTTTTTCTAACATCTTCATATTAGAATTTGGTAAATCATTCAGTTTAATTTTATAATTTACCCATTTTCCTTAATCTATCATAAATAACCTAATAATGTAACTTTTAAAACTGTTGTTAAAGTTATCAGGAAATATACGACAGAGGTATGATTTCTACTTATTCTCCTAAATAATGTTTTTAACCTAACTGCTGTGTTGTTTGGGATGAAAAAATCTTAATGTTATTAGGTTTTGTCATTTGTTATTATTTCTACAATTATTTAATAGTCTTACCTCCCTGAAAGTTAAATCCAAACAGGAAGGCACTAACTGATCGAATCTTTTCATTAGCTACTCTTTTATCTTCTGCTTGCCAATGCATGACAAATATTATCTTACCTATAGCCTTAATCTTCCTAATAATTTTTTGGATTATGTATCTCCTATAGACAAGCTATTTTCAAATTCATAATATTTAATGTTACAAGTGTTAGTGTTTAGTGTTATCCTTTCTCTTATCTTCCAACTTAGTCAAAGATAGAAGTTTCATTATAAGAATAATCAATCTGCTCTTTTCCCCACTCTCTTCTGAAAAGTCACTTATTTTATTTTCCTTACCATCAAAACTACTTTTACATAAGAAACAATCTCAACAAACAAATCTTCCATAAAGGAGAAACCTTGAATTTTACCCAGCATCTACGAATATTCTAAACACAGTAGTTTAATTAATGTTTATTTTTAACACAATATTATATTTTATATCTCTTTTAAGAGATTTGTAAATTTTACTTTACAATCAAAACTATCCTTAACAACATACTTTAGGAACCCTTTGTTGAATATCTTAACTACTTATCTACCCAAAGGAGTCCTGGTTCCCCCTCCACTCAAAAATTCCTTTTCAGTCGTAGTCTTTTGTCACAGAATTCTTTGAAGGCTTAATTTTTAAACATCATTCTTCTGCCTTCGAAAACAATGTATAGGTTTATTTCAAGTCTGACTCTAAAATCCAAGTCCATAGCTTTTAATTTTATATTCTGTGCCAACATCACTATTGCTAAATTTTTATTTATTTATTTATTTTTGGGTGAGGCAATCGGGTTTAAGTGACTTGAGCAGAGTTACACAGCTAGTAAGCATTATATGTGTACGGTCAAATTTGAACTCAGATCCTCCTGATTCCAAGGCCAGAGCTTTATCCACTGCGCCACCTAGCTGCCCCTCTAACATCACTATTTTTCCATGGTTTTAACTGAAAAGTGTGATAAAATGCAAATCAGGGTTTTCTGACCTATCATTTCTTCTTTCTTGAGGCTTAGAAGATTCTGGCTTGGATTGTAGAGTCTGATGAGAATGTGCCTCAGGGACTTGGATTTTAGGTTTCCTGCTTATTGAGAGTGAATATTTTTCTCATTTCAATACGTCAATTAGGGAAAATTCTCTTGAATTCTTTCTTCAGGTTATCAAGATTCAGATTCTTTTTCCCTTTGATGCCTCTGATATGCCAATAATTCTGAGGCTTGATTGTTTGCACCTATCTTCAAGGTTGGCCACTTTTTCTTGCACTGTTAGTAAGTGGTTTTCTAGTTCTGATAATTATAGACTTGTTCTTCCATTTTGTTTCCCCTGTTTATTTTTTGCTGTGCTATATCACTTCTCATTTTTGTTGTTTTCAACAATATTTTATCTGTAAGGATGTTCACTTCTGTATAATTTTCCCTTATTTCCTTACAAGTTTCTTTGACTGAAATCCTATCTTCCTTTAAATCCTTTAAAGTACCTAGAATCCAAACTAGTTGTTCTCTTAGCATTTCTGGAGTTGCTTTTGGTATTGTTTCTACAGATGTAAGACACATTTTTAACTGATAATAAAGTTGAAATTAAACTCAGCAATCAATATTTTCACAGATGTTTTGGCTACCTTGAGGTGGCAATTTCCCTGTAACGGGACTATCTATCACCTTCCTCCCCAGAGTCCCTGCCTAGTCATGCCACCAACATAGGAAGGGACTTCCTCGGCTAGTGGGACTATATCCCACTCACAACTGCTGCACAAACCTTGTGCATACGCAGAAAAGCCTCAATCTCTCTTCCTGAGTCACTGAAGTCCAGTGGCAAGACAAAAGTCAAGATGAATGGTGATGGCCTGGGATGCAGTGGATGGATTTACCTTGGTGTCTTTGATGTCTGATTAAGCTCTAAGCACTCCACAGTGCCTGCTTCAGCTGCCTTGATGGCCTTTTCTAAAACTAAAAATTGCAGAATAGGTGCTAATTTGCATTAGTAAAGGGACCCAATTACTAACCACGAGGTCCCAATGACAATGAAATTACAGATCTAGTCCTCCCCCACTTCCCCAAAAGAGCTAATACATATATATCTATCAACTTGTCCAGTCCACAAATTAAATTCCACAAGTTAAGTCCAACATCTCTCCCACAAATTTTATCTCCAATGACAACTGAGACCCACCTGGCCTGGATGAAAGGAAAGTTCAGCATCATACAAACATGAGATACTAAAACAAGGTTCAGCAGAATCCCTCAAATAACCTCAATAGTAGAATGACACCTGTAAAGTTACCAGGAAATATGTAAGATTCCAAAGGAATAAAAAGTAGTAAATTCTAGAAGGGATTATCTAGATTAAGCATGCACTGCTAACTTAATAAGGAAAAGTAACTGTTTACCTTGGTTATTCTTTTGAGGAAATATGAAATATAATCTAGGTGCAAATAGAGGACTTCAGCAACTATATAACTACAGGGAAATCCCCCTTTTGACTTGACTCTGCAATGGATTTCCTCCATGACAATGGGGAAAACTTTTCATGATCAAAAATGTTTGTTCCTTTTTATCAAACAAAGATGGATGGACATTGATCTCAAAGAAAAGTCTGGTGTTATTAAAAAGAGCATGGAATTTCTCAAAGACCATCCAGCCCACCTTTCTCCTCTTCAATTTGGGCCCAATTCACTGTCCATTCAGAGATAACTGAATTCAATCCCCTCTTGTCATAAAATGATGAAAATGAGACTTAGAGAAATTAACTGACTCATATCACTGATTACACCCAGCCAAGCCTCAGTCTTAGATCAGTCCCACCATTCATTATATACATGCATTATATACATGCTACTGAACAAAAGTGGAGAAAATCACTCAACTGTTCTGACCGGATCTACTACAAACTTATGTTAAAATCTCAACTGGACCCGCATGCTGTTAGGCAATCCTACAATATCTTTCTTATCAATTCACTAACCTACACAGTTGCTTTTCCAAATCGTTTTATCCCTCTTTAAGCCTCTCATGGCTCCCCTTCTCCCCACTCTCTCAGTTGAGAATCCTGCCTCATATTTTATAGAAAAAAAAAAATGAATCCATTTGCCATGAACTCCTTCTTTTCCCCTCTTCGTCATCTTCTTATCATTCAAATACCTTCTTTCAACATCTCTTCCTTTACCTCTGTCTCACATGATGAAGTGGCCTTACTCCTTACCAAGGCTAACTCTTCTACTTGTTCTAGTGATCCCATTCCACTTTATCTCCTCCAAAAGATTGCCCCCTCTGTAATCCCCATTCTTTCACTAATTTTCACCCTCTCCCTGTCTATTGGCTCATTTTCTACTGACTACAAACATGTTCTCATCCTGAAAAAACCCTCACTTGATCCTTCTATCCCTGCTAACTATTGTCTTATATCTCTTCTGCCCTTGGTACCTAAACCCCAAAAGGCCATCTCCAATAGGTGCTTCTACTTTCTCTCCTCCATGTCTTTCTTAACCCCTTACAATTCAACATCTAATCTTACCATTCCACTGAAATAGCTCTCACCAAAGTTATTAATAATCTCTTAGTTGCTAAATCCAATGACCTTTTCTCAATTCAAATTCTCCTGGACCTCTATGCAGCCTTTGACACTGTTGATCACTCTTTCTTCAATACTCTCTCCTGGTTTTCTTCCTCCTTATCTGACTGCTCATATGGTGTCCCATAGTGTTCCGACCTGGGACCACTTTGCTTCTCCCTCTACACTGTTTTACTTGGTAACCTCACCAGCAATCATGGATTTAATTACTATCTCTATGCTGATGATTCTCAAATCTACTGCTTTTCAGTCTTTTTACACCTTACTTGCTGACATTTACTCTTCAATCCAGTGACAGTGGCTTCCTGGCTTACTCCATCTCTTGGCTCCCAGCATTCTCTCTGGCTGTCCTCCATGCCTGAAACACTCTTCCTACTCTGCTCAACCTAATGTCTTCCCTTCAGTTAAGTTTTAACTAAAATTCCAGGTTTGCTGGAAGCCTTCACTAACCCCTCTTAATTCTAGTGCCTTCTCCCTATTAATGACTTCCTATTTTTATCTTGTGTATAGCTTTCACCTTTGCATGTTGTCTCTACCATTAGACTGTAAGCTCCTTAAGGGCAAGAACTATCTTTTGCCTCTTTTTATATTCCCAGTGCTTAGCGCATTGTTTAGAATATAGTAGGCACTTAATAAATGTTTACTGATTGATCAATTACAAAATACTTAAAAGTCTACCTATCAATGTATACAAAGGAATTACACAGATCTAACTACAAAACACTTCATAAATATAGACAGACCTAAATAAGTGGAGAAATATTAATAGCTAATGGGTAAATGAAGCTGACACAATAAAAATGGCAATACTAACAAAATTAATTTACTAATCCAGTGACATGCCAATCAAACAACTAAAGAATTACTTTATAGAGTTCGAAAAGAAATTCTGGTCACATCCTTAAAGAGATCCCAAAATGAAAACTCCTAGGAATATTATGGCCAAATTCCAGAGTTCCCAGGTCAAGGAGAAAATATTTGCAAGCAGCCAGAAAGAAACAATTATTGTGGAGCCATAGTAAGGATAACACAAGATTCAGCAGCTTCTACCTTAAAGAACCAGAGAGCGTGGAATGATATTCTGGAGGGCAAAGGAGCTAGGATTACCACCAAGAATCACCTACCCAGCAAAACTGAATATAATCCTTCAGGGGAAAAAAATGAACATTCAAAGAGATGGAGCATTTTCAAGCATTCTTGATGAAAAGACCAGAGCTGAATAGAAAATTTGACTTTCAAATATAAGACTCAAGAGAAGCATAAAAGGGTAAAAAGGAAAGGGAAATCATAAGGGATGTAATAAAGTTATAATGTTTACATTCTTACATGGGAAGATATTATTTGTAACTCCTAAGACCTTTCTCATTATTAGGGTAGTTAGAAGGAGCATATATAGATAGAGGGCACAGGTGTGAGTTGAATATGAAGAGATGATATCTAAAAAATCACATTAAGGGGTGAAAGAGGAACGTATTGGGAGAAATAGAAAGGGAGAAGTAGAATGGAGTAAATTATCTCACATAAAAGGCAAGAAAAAGTTTTTACAGTGGACGGGAAGATGGGGGGGTGAATGAACTTTACTCTCATCATAACTGGCTCAAACAGGGAATAATATACACACTCAATTGGGTATAGAAATCAATCTTACTTACCCTACAGGAAAGTAGGAGGAGAAGGGGATAAGAGAATGGGAGGAAGGGTGATAGAAGGAAGGGCAGATTGGGGAATAGGGTAGTCAGAAGTAAAACATCTTTGAGGAGACTCAGTGTGAAAGAAGAAAGAGAAGAGAATGGGGCAAACGGGGGGGAATAGGATGGAGGGAAATACAATTAGCAATAGTAACTGTGAAAAAATTTTTAAAGCAAGTTTCTCTGATAAAGGCCTCATTTCTCAAACATATAGAGAACTGAGTAAAATTTATAAAAATAAAAGCCTTTCTCCAATTGACAAGTGATCAAAAGATAGGATCATTTTTCAGGTGAAGTAATCAAAACTATCTACAGACATACTTAAAAAATACTTTAACTCACTACTGATTGAAGAAATGCAAATTAAAACAATTCTGAAGTACTACCTCATACCTATTAGATTGGCTAATAGGACAGAAAAGGTAAATGACAAATGTTGGAGGGGATATGGGAAAAATGAGAAATAAATGCACAATTGGTGGAATTGTGAACTGAGTCAACCATTCTGTTGAGCAATTTGGAACCATGATCAAAGGGCTACAAAACCATGCATACCCTTTGACCTAGCAATACCACTATTAGGTCTGTATCCCAAAAGAGATAAAAAACGAAAAGGAAAAGGACTTACATGTACAAAAATATTTATAGCAGCTCTTTTCTAGGGGTAAAGAATTAAAAATTGAGTGGATGCCCAACAATTGGGGAATGGCTGAACAAGTTGTGGTGTGTGATTATGATGAAATACTGTTGTGCTGTAAGAAATAATGAGCAGGATGCTCTCAAGAAAAACCTAGAAAGACTTGCATGGGCTGATACAAAGTGAAATGTACTGTGTACAAAGTTAACAGCAATACTGTAAGATGATCAGCTGTGAATGACTTAGCTATTCTCAGCAATACAATGATCCAAGACAACTCTGAAGGACTTATGATGAAAAATGCTATCCATCCCCAGAGAAAGAACTGATGGTGTCTAAATACAGATTGAAGCATACTTTATTTTTCTTGAGTTTTTTTAATGTTTTCTTTCACAACATAACTATTATGGATATGTTTTGCATGACTACACATATATAATTTATATAGAATTGCTTGCCTTCTCAGTAACAGGGGAGGGGAGGAAGGAAGGGAGAGAATTTGGAACTCAAAGTTTTAAAAGTGAATGTTAAAAATTGTTTTTATATGTAACTGGGGAAAAATAAAATACTAAATAAAAACTAAAAAATAAGAAACAAAAAAAATAATGAAATTCATTTGGAGAAAAATGTCAAGAATTTCAAAAGAAATAATAAAATAAATGAAAAATAAAGGAGCCTATCAGTATCAGATCTTGGCATATACTACAAAGTAGTAATCACCCAAACAATATGCTATTGGTTAAAAAAGGAGATCAATCAACATTTAAGCTCAAAATGTATATATGACTTATATAGCAAAGTTGCATCATTTGTTTATGATGCCCAATACTTTCCAAGAAGTGGGCAGCATTCTTCAACACCAGTCCTCTGGAATCATGGTTGATCACTGCACAGATCAGAGTTCTTAAGTCCTTCAGAATTGTTCATTTTTACAGTATTCATCTTATTGTATAAATTGTACTTCTGGTTCTGCTCACATCAAAGCATTAATTTCAACAAGTCTTCCAGGTATTTCTGAACTATCATGGTTGTTCATCACACTGACAAGAGTTCCTAATTCTTTCAAAGTTGTTTGTCATTACTGTATTATTGTCATGTTTTCCTGGTTTTGTTCATTTCATTCTATATCAGTTCATACAAGTCTTCCTAGGTTCTTCTAAAACGGGACCCTTCATCAATACAATAGTATTCCATTACATGCGTATGTCCCAATTTGCTCATCCACTTCCCAATCAATGATTACTCCCTTAGTTTCCAGTTCTTTACCCTTACAAAAAGAGCTATTATGTTATTTTTGTAAACATAGGACCTCTTCAACTATATCAACTCTTTGGTATAGAGAACTGGGTCAAAGTAGGTCAAAGGGCAGGTACAACTTTGTAATTTGTGAGGCATGATTCCAAATTGCTTTACTGAATGTCTGAGCCAAGTGATACCAACAGTGCATTTCCCACAGCTCCTCCAACATTTGTCATTTTTTTTGGTCAGCTTTACCAACCTGATGGTTGGTAAAGGAGGAGCCTCAGAGATGTTTTAATTTGCATTTCTCTAATTATTACTTATTTGGAGCATTCTTCCTCTCTTCCCTTGAGAAATGCTTATTTGTATCCTTTGGCATTTTATCAATTGGGGAATGACTCCCATTCGTATAAATTTTAATCAGTTCCTTATATATCTTGGAAATGAAACCTTTATCAGAGAAATTTACTGCAAAGATTTTTCCCCCTGAGTTAACTGTTTTCTTTATAATCTTAGTTGGTATTAGATGTGTTTGTGCAAAAATTTTTTAATTTTATATAGTCAAGATTGTACAATTTGTCTTCTGTGATTCTCTCTACACCTTGTTTTGGCCATCAACTCTTTGGCCATCCATAGATTTGGGAGGTAATTTCTTCTTTGTTCTTTTGTTTATAAAGTAATCTTTAATATCTGGGCAATGTATCAACTTGAAGCTTATCTTGGTATATAATGTGAAGTGTTGGCCTATATCTAGTTTCTGCAGACTTCTTTCCAGTTTTCCCAGCAGTTTTTGTTAAATAGTTTTTGTTGTTAAATATTAAGTCCTTGATCATGTAGCTGGAATCTTTGGATTTATTAACACTAGACTACTAGCTTTGTTTGCTTCTGGGTATTATATACTTAATATGTTCCACTGATCCATCTATTTTTTAACCAGTACTAAACCATTTTGAGAATTACTACTTTGTAACAGAGTTTGAAATTTGGTACTGGTAGGCCCCTTTCCTTCCCATTTTTCTCCCATTATTTCCTTTGAAATTCTTGACTTTTTGTTTCTCCAAATGATTTTTGTTATTACTTTTCTAATTCTGAAAGTAACCCTTTGTTAGTTAAATTGGTATGGTACTAAATAAATTAATTAAATTAGGTATTAGAAAAACAATTGTTCTTTTTGATTGAATTAGCTGATGGTTTATCTATTTTATTGCTTTTTTAAGCCCACTTTCAGGTTTTATTTATCAATTTAATGTGGCTTTTTTGGTTTTGTTTTGCTTTCAATTTTATTAATCACTCTTCTGATTGTCAGAATCTCTATTTTTGCCTTTTATTACAGACTGTTAATTTGTTGGTTTTCTAGAATTTTTTAGTTGCATGTCTAATTCATTGATCTGTTTTTTCTGATCTGATCTTTCTTCTGATCTGTTAGCAATAAAAAAATTTCCCCAGAGGACCAATTTGACTCAATCCCCAAAATTTTGGCATTCTTTCTCATTGTTGTTATATTTTAAACATTTTTATTTATTTATTTTTTTAGACAACAAAAATCCACCTTTTCTCTCTCAGGCTTCCATTCTCCCCATAGAAAAAGAGCAAAACAAGGGGGCGGAGTCAAGATGGCAGAGGGAAAGCAGTGACTTGCTAGAGCTCTCCCCCAAACCCCTCCAAATACCTACAAAAAATGGCTCTAAACAAATTCTAAAGAAGCAGAACCCACAAAAAAACAGAGTAAAACAAATTTCCAGCCCAAGACAAACTGGATGGCTGATCAGAAAGGCATATCGCGCTGGGCTGGGAGAGGAGCACAGTTTGGCGTGGGCACGCAGCCGCAACAACCCTGGAGCAGGCCTCAGCGACCCTGGAGCAGGCCTCAGAGGACTGAATCGTGGGCAGCTGTGGCGGTTTCCAGACTTCTCAACCCACGAATGCCAAAGACAACTTAGAAGGTCAGTGGGAAAAGTCTGTTACTGTGGTGAGAGAAGAAGCTAGATCTCAGTTACCCTGAGGGCAGCGGCTGGCTTCTGAGCTTCTGGCCCACAGACTGAGGGGGGAATCGAGTAGCTGATCAGAGGGGTATTGCAAGGATCTCTTTGCCAGGGCTGAGGCAGGAATCTCTTGCTTTACCTGTGCTTGGATCTGGGTCACAGTTCTGAGGGGCGGTCCTGGGGCAAGGAGGAGTGCTGGCATGGTGGAGCTTGTTGTGGCTGTGGAGAGGAAACACCTCGCCCCTTATCATAGCACCTTGGAAGAACTGACACTTTTCAGGTCCCTAGAAGTATCTCTGAAAACAGCTGTACAAACACCCAAAGCTTGGGACAGTACATTCTCCACATTGGAAAAAGACTCTTACCTTAACAAAGAGTTTAAAACTCAAGTAATTGGTTGGGATCATGAGCAAGCAGCGCAAAAAGAGTCAGACTATATTATCTTACTCTGGTGACAAAGAAGATCAAAACATACAACCAGAAGAAGAAAACAAAGTCAAAGCTCCTACAACCAAAACTTGCAAGAAAAATATGAATCAGTCCCAGGCCTTGGAAGAGCTCAAAAGGGATTTTGAGAAGCAAGTAAGAGAAGTAGAGGAAAAACTGGGAAGAGAAATGAGAGTGATGCAAGAAAATCATGAAAAGCAAGTTAACAGCTTGCTAAAGGAGACCCAAAAAATTACTGAAGAAAATAACACCTTAAAAAATAGCCTAACCCAAATGGCAAAAGAGGTCCAAAAAGCCAATGAGGAATAGAATGCCCTAAAGAGCAAAACTGGCCAAATGGAAAAGGAAGTCCAAAAGATTACTGAAGAAAATACTTCCTTAAAAATTAGAATAGAGCAATTGGAAACTAGTGACTTTATGAGAAATCAAGACACTGTAAAACAAATCCAAAAGAATGAAAAATTAGAAAACAATGTGAAATATCTCATTGGAAAAACAACTGACCTGGAAAATAGATCCAGGAGAGAGAATTTAAAAATTATTGGACTCTCTGAAAGTCATGATCAAAAGAAGAGCCTAGACATCATCTTTCAAGAAATTAACCAGGAAAACTGCCCTGATATTTTAGAACCAGAGGGCAAAATAGAAATTGAAAGAATCCACCGATCTCCTCCTGAAAGAGATCCCCAAAGGAAAACTCCTAGGAATACTGTAGTCAAATTCCAGAGTTCCCAGGTCAAGGAGAAAATATTACAAGCAGCCAGAAAGAAACAATTCAAGTATTGTGGAAACACAATTAGGATAACACAAGATTTAGCTGCTTCTACATTAAAGGACCACAGAGCATGGAATATAATATTCTGGAGGGCAAAGGAGATAGGATTACAACCAAGGACCACCTACCCAGCAAAACTGAGTATAATTCTTCAGGGGAAAAAATGGTCATTCAGTGAAATAGAGGACTTTCAAGTGTTCTTGATGAAAAGACCAGAGCTGAATAGAAAATTTGACTTTCCAATACAAGACTCAAGTGGAACATGAAGAGGTTAACAGGAAAGAGAAATCGTAAGACTTATTAAGGTTGAACTGTTTACATTCCTGCATGGAAAGATGATATTTGTAACTCATGAGACCTTTGTCAGTATTAGGGTAGTCGGAGGGAAAAAATTATATGTATGTATAGATAGACAGATAGATAGATAGATAGATAGATGGAGGGCACAGAGTGAGTTGAAGATGAAGGGGTCATATCTGGAGAATAAAATTAAGGGGTGAGAGAAGATTATATACTAGGAGAAGGAGAAAGGCAAAGGTAGAACTGGGTAAATTATCTCACAAAAAAACAGAAAAGAAAAGGCTCTTACAGTGGAGGGGAACTGGGGGAAGGTGAGAGGAAATGAATGAATCTTATTCTCATAGGATTTGACTTAAGGAGGGTATAACATACACACTCAATTGGGTATGGAAATCTGTCTTACCCTACAGGAAAATAGGAGGGGAAGGGGACAAGAGAGTAGGGGGATGATAGAGAAGAGGGCAGATTGGGAAAGGGGGTAATCAGAAGCAAATACTTCTGAGGAGGGACAGGGTCAAAAGAAAGAATAGAATAAATGGGGAGGCAGGATAGGATTAAGGGAAATAGAGTTAGTTTTTCACAGCATGTCTACTATGGAAGTGTTTTGTATAACTGCACAAGTATAGCCTACATTGAGTTGCTTGCCTTTTCAATGAGGGTGGGTGGGGAGGGAGGAAGGGAGAAAATTTGGAACCCAAAGTTTAAAAAAACACATGTTTAAAAAAAATGTTTTCACATGCAACTGGGAAATAAGAAATACAGGAAATGATGTACAGAAATCCATCATGCCATACAGGAAAATAGAAGGGGAAGAGGGGGAGAGATAGCAGGGATAGCAGACTAGGGGAAGGGGTATTCAGAATGCATGCCATCTTGGGGTGGGGGAGGGGCGAGATGGGGTGAAAATCTTGTGGAAGTAAATGTTGAAAACTAAAAATAAAAAAAAAATAAATTAAAATTAAAAAAAAACAAAAACAAAAAAGAAAGTGAAAAAAAAAGAGAGCAAAACAAAACCCTTGTAACAAATATGTATGGTCAAGCAAAACAAATTCTGGCATTAGCCAGGTGACTCCATCACCTCTCTGTCAGAAGATATTTTCATCATGAGTCCTCTGGTATTGTGTTTGGTCATTGCATTGACAAGAGTTTTATGAAAAAATGCTCCAAATCAGTATTGATTAGAGAGATGCAAAGAAAGGCCACTCTGGGATGCCACATTACACCTATCAGATTGGCTAACATGGCAAAACAGGAAAATGATAAATGTTGGAGAAGAAGTGGGAAAACTGGAACACTAATACATCCTGAACTATGAACTGACCCAACCATTCTGGAGAGCAATTTGGATCGATGCCCAAATGGCGATAAAACTGTGCATACCTTTGACCCAGTAATACCACTTCTAGGTCTGTATCCCAAAGAGATCACAAAAACTGGTCAAGGACCCACATGTACAAAAATATTTATAGCAGCTCTTTTTGTGGTGGCCAAGAATTGGAAATTGAGGGGATACCCATCAATTGGGGAATGGCTGAACAAATTGTGGTATATGAATGTAATGGAATACTATTGTGCTAAAAGAAATGATGAGCAGGCAGACTTCAGAAAAACCTGGAAAGACTTATATGAACTGATGTTAAGTGATGTGAGCAGAACCAGGAGAGCATTGCACACAGTAACAGCCACACTGTGTGATGACTGACTTCCATAGACTTCGCTCTTTTCAGCAACATAGTCATCTAAGACAACTCCAAAAGACTCAAGACAGAAAATGCTATCCACAGCCAGAGAAAGAACTATGAATACATATGGAATACATATCGAAGCATACTATTTGCTCTCCTTTTCTTTTGATGTTTTGTTTTATTGCTTCATTCTCGTGATTCCTCCCATCAGTTCTAATTCTTCTTTATATCATGACTAATGGGAAAATATGCTTAATATGAATGTATAAGTAGACTATATCAGATTGCACACCGTCTTGGGGAGGGTGGAGAAGAGGGAGGGGGAGAAAATTTAAAACTCATAATCTTATGGAAGTGAATGTTGAAAACAAAAAATAAATAAATTATTAAAAAAAGTTCTAGATAAAACAAAGTAGACCCATCTCTTTCAATCTATTTTCTCCTTCCCGAGCAATGTAACTAGCCCTGTATGGACTACAGATAAGGGAATCTACCAGTCACAATAGATCAGTACTTAGCTAACTAAGAGGACTTATCCCTACTGAGTCTTTTAAGGATTATGGTTCCTTACTCTCATGTGACATGGTTTTGTTTCACTCCTTGGAAGTACAATACTCATCACAGACAACTATGTCGTCTTTATAATGATCTGTGAATTTCCAACCACACCCTTTACATGTAGTTGGAAAAAGAAGATAGGCTGAGGATGACTATTTAGAACCTTGTATTGTCTGAATTACCTGTCACATGATAATTAGATAATATGTTCACCAGATTTATACATTAAGGAATATATATATATATATATCTTTTTACAGTAAAAAGATAGTAAGACTGAAGTTTGCCCAACTCTATTCAGGAAGGTCTTTATGCCCCTTTGTTCCCTAGCTTTACAAATGTTTTCCTGACTTCTGCTCCAGTCAAGGTCAACTGGCGACATTATTGCTGCTTCTTCTAATCTTCATTCTCTTTTCAGAAGCAGAACTTCCAGAACTTTTGTGCTCGGATGCCATCTTTTACATTACATTTAAAAGAGCTTTAATTATGTTTGCTGGAGAAGAGACGCTTCCTGACTGATATTTTTTCCTGTTTTACTATCTTTGCAAGCAAAGAGCTCTCTATCTGTTTAGAGATTTCTTTTAGTTTCTTGCACTCGTTTGCTTCAAGTTGGTCTCTGAATTCTTCCATCTTTCTGTATCATGAATAATCCCTTCTGTCACACTTACAGTTTCTAAACATTCTTTCTTGGCATATTTCTTTGCAACTTCTCAATGTCATCTTTGTTTAACCAACTACAACACTGAATCATAATCTGTTGTTCACATCCTGTGCCTTTATTCTTTGCAGAAAAATGTACAATCCCATTAGCATCAATGTCAAATGTGACTCCAATCTGTGAAACTCCACACAAAGCAGGTGGAATTCCAATCAAAGTAAACTGTCCTAAGAGTTTGTTGTCTGCAGCCATCTCTCCCTCCCAGGTATGCTTTAATTTCCACTTGAATCTGACCATTAGTAGCTACAGTAAACACCTAGCTCTTCATCAGAACAGCTGTGTTCCTATTGATTAGTTTGGTAAAGAATCCTCCTGATGACTCAATGTGCAGAGAAAGGGGGATGGCATCCAGATGTAGCACATCTGTGACATCACCAGCTAACATGCCTCCATAAATGGCAGCTCCAATAGCTACAGTCTCATCAGGACCAAGAGTTTTACTAGAGGCATGGCCAAACAGATCCTGTATTTACTGTCAGCTGAACCTTGAGCATTTCTGCTCATGCCACCAACTAAGATGACTTCTCAAATGTTGTTCTCGCTGACTTCAGCATCTAACACAGTCTTTTGGCATGTCTTCCAGACAAAATAAGGGACAATCCCTTCAAACTAAGCTTAAGCCACCTTCATTTTCAAGTGCCTAGGCTCAGAAGCATCCACAGCAAATATAGTAAGCTGATATGTCTACACAGAAGAAAGCTCACACTTGGCTTTCTCAGAGGTCTCCTGTACTCACTGAAAAGCCATGTTTTCTTTGGTCAGGTTGAGTCCTGTATCTCTCTTGAATTCCTTTACAATTTATTGGAGCAAGACTTGGCCAAAAACTTTGCCTCCTAGGAAAATATCCCCACTGGTGGATTTCACCTCAAATACACCTTTCTGAATGTCTAGGATAGAAATATCAAAAGTTTCACCACCTTAAGTCGTACACTGCAATGCTCCTGTCAACAGGATTTTTTGCCATTGTCCTACATAGTTTTCTGCAATCTCCGTCATCTTCATCAAGTGATCTTCATCAGCACAAATGCCTCTAAATGACTTGAGAATACAGCTTCCCGTGGGCTTCTGTACAGGTATCATCAATAGACAAACAATTCTAAAAGAAACATTTTTAATGTCTCTCCACTTCAGGATCATTAAATTGATAGCCAATGAGGTACATGGTGGCAGACAACATGTTGTCTGGGTTAGTGTCAGCCTGTTGTTTGGCTCGTATATCAGCAAGACACTTCTCACTGTCTGCTGTGAAGGCTACACCTGAGGGAGGACTTCTAGAACCTTTAACATTCACTAACACCTTTACTTGTTTGCCTTCCATTACTATTACACAGGAGTTGGCTGTACCAAAGTCAGTACCAATATCTACCCCCTTGATTGCTTCTGACATATAATCTCACCTTGAAATTATTTTAAAAAGCCTTGCAACTGAAACCATTCCAGCTATCCTGGGAGGAGCTGGAGGTTGGACCTCAGGAAACAATTCTGAAGAGGAGAGCAACAGTAGTGTGTGGCTGGTACTGAACATGAAGGGGAGGGTTGGTGGTGAAGTGGACTAAAGGTGCCAGAAGACCAAATTGTTTGAATGATTACTGTTCTGTACTATCCATTGAAATCTAATACTTCTAGGCCTCCTTCCTTTCCACTTTCCCCCTCATTCTCTCCCTTGAGATTCTTAACCTTTGGTTCCTCCAGATGAACTTTGTTATTATTCCCAGCTCTTTATAAAGTTTGACTGGTTTTGCTAGTCCCAGCTCTGCTAGTCTGACTGGTATAGCATTGAATAAGTAAATTAATTTATGTAGTATTGTTTTTATTTTTAGGCTTGGCCAACCCATAAGTATTTAACATTTCTCCAGTTATTTAGATCTATCTTTATTTTGCATACTGTGTTTTGGATTTGTGTTCAAATAATTCTAGTATGTGTCCTGGCAAGTAGAATCCGGAGTATTTTATACTTTCCATAGTTATTTTAAATGCCAATCTCTTTCTGTTGAATTTTGTTGGTATTATACAGAAATACTAATGATTTATGTAGGTTTATTTTATATCCTGCAACTTTACCAACATTGTTTCATTTAGTTTTTTAGTTGACTCTAGGATTTTCTAAGTAAAATCATCAGATCAACAGCAACAATTGTTTCCTCTTTGCTTGTACCTACTTATTTTCTCAGTTTCTTTTTCTTGTCTAATTTCTAAAGATTGCATTTCTAGTATTACACTAAATATTAATGGTGATAGTGGAACAAGGTTGTCTACTATTACCTATGTTTTCTAGTGTTTTTCACAGAAATGGATGTGAATCTTATAAAAAAAATTCTGCATCTTTTGATGGATCACATAATTTCGTTGTTCTTATTAATATAGTCAATTATATTTATAGTTTTCGTAGTACTGAACCAAATCTGCATTTCTGATAAAAATCAACATGGTTACAGCATATAATTTTTATGAGATGTGCCTGTAGTCTCCTTGCTAATATTTTATTTTGAAATTTTACATCAATAGTCTCTAGGGATATTAGTCTATATTTTTATTTCTGTTTTGAATCACCCTAGTTTATATATCAAGACCACATTTGTGTCACAGAAGGAATCTGATAAGACTCATTTTCCTTTTTTTAAAAAACAGCTTATATAGTATTGGAATTAATTGTTCTTTAAATATTTCTATGGATTTGCTTTTAAGTATTCGGGTCCTGGACTTTTTCTTTTGGCAGTTCATGTATAACTTATTCAATTTTTTTTCTATGTTTGAGTTAAGTCCTCTATTTCCTATTCTTTTAATATAAGTATTTTACATTTCTGTAAATGTTCTTCTGTTTCATTTAGAGTATCAGTCTTATTGGCATATAATTGGACAAAATAGTTTCTAATAATTTCTTTCATTTCTTTTTCATTGGTGGTAAATTTACCTTTTTCATATTTGATACTGGTAATTTTGTTTTCTCCCTTTTTAAAAAAGCAAATTAGTTAATGGTTTCTCTAGTAGTTTCCCCCCCAAAAAAATTTAGCTCTTAGTTTTATTTATTAATTCAGTTTTTTTCTTTTCAATATTATTTATTTCTTCTGGATTTCTACTTTGGTATCTAATTGGTGTTTTAAAAATTCAATGCCTTTCAAAATTGTATGTCCAAATCACTGATCTGAACATTCTCTCTGTTACTGGTAAGTGCTTAGAGATACATATTTTCCACTAACGAATGCTTTGGCTGCATCCACAAAATTTTGGTATGCTGTCTCATTGTCATTATCTTCAGTGAAATTACTGATCATTTCTATGATTTGTTTTCTGATCAATTCCATTCTTTAGGATTATTCATCTCCAATTAGTTTTTAATCATTTTATAAGTGGTCCTTTACTGAATATAATTTTTATTACATTGTGGCCTATAAAAGATGTGTTTAATATTTTTGCTTTTTTGCAATTGTTTGTGTGGTTTTTATGTCCTAATACATGGTCAATATTTGTGAAACTATGCACAACTGAGAATATACATGCTCCTTTCTATTCCATTCAATAATCTCCAAAAGTCTATCATAATCAAATTTTCTAAAATCCTATTCATCTACTCCTTGTGGGAATAAGTATGTTAACTTAGCATGAGCAACTCCATTTTGTTTTAAACTTCCATTTTGTGATTAAGTAGTTGTAATTTTCTGGTATCACTTATAATAATACTGTATTGTTAGACTCTGCTCTCTAAACCATTCTGCTCTCCTCTTCCATTTAATGGATGAGTTCCTTCTAATCATAGTCATAATTATGATTCTTAATTATATACTTCCCTCCATCTTATTTTCTTATACTTTTTGTCATCTTTGTTTCTTGCCCTCTCATTAAGAATTTGTTTTGCTTAAAACTAATGCCTCTCTTGCTGGAGTAGAAAATTGCAAACCACTTCAATATCTTGCCAAAAAAAACCCAAACGGGATCACAAAGAGTTGGACATGACTGAAAGCAACTCAACAACTATGGCTGCCTGAATCTGCCCTTCCTCTTATTCCCCCCTTTCCCTCCTGTTTTCCTGTCAAGTGAAATGCAGTTATGTGCCCAATTCTACATGTATTCTTCCTTCCTTTGACCAGTTCAGATGAGTGAGGCTTAAGTATCACGGCTTCCTCTTTGTTTGTACAAACTTCTACTTGCTCACCCCAATTATGTCAGATAATTTTCCCTAATCTTCCTCTCCCTTTTCTCCTCTGGTATAAACTTTTCCCTTCCTTTTCAACTTTTCCTTTAAGATAAAACATAACAGAACCATTTCTAGGCTCTCTAATTAGACTATTTCCATGACTCCTGATGATGACAACATTCATAGGACATACGTGTATCACTTTACCATTTCAGAATGTAAATAATTTATTCTTCTTTAGTCCCTCATTCATTCACATTTCTCTTTTTATGTTTCTCCTGACTCCTATGTTCGTATTTCAAAGTTTCTACTCATCTCTGGTCTTTTTTTTTTTTTTTTGTTAGACAATGGGGTTAAGTGACTTGCCCAGGGTCACACAGCTAGTAAATGTTATGTGTCTGAGGCCGGATTTGAACTCAGGTCCTCTTGAATCCAGGGCCGGTGCTCTATCTACTGTGCCACCTAGCTGCCCCCATCATCTCTGGTCTTTTCATCAGTAATGTGTGAAAGCCTTCTATTTCACTAAAGGTCCATTTATTCCATTATAGGATTATACTCAGAATGAATAAGTTGTAAGTCTATATTCATTGCCTTCCAAAATATTATATTCCAAGCTCTCTTTTTCTTCATTACTGGTTGCTCAATCTTATATCATCCTGACTGTGGCTCTGCAGTACCTGAATTCTCTCTTTCTGAATGCTTGCAGTACCTTTCTTTTTTAATATAGATGGTCAAGATTTTTTAGATTAACTTGAAGAAAGGAGAGAAAACCATCAAACCATATAGGTATGCCCTAATTAACATCCCTTATGAAGTGGAGGTGATGAATAGATTTAAGGGATTAGATCTGGTAGACAGAGTGTCTGAAGAACTATGGACATAAGTTCACAATATTGTACAGGAGGCAGCAACAAAATATATTCCAAAGAAAAAGAAGAGCAAGAAAGCAAAATGGGTTTCTGATGAGGATTTACAAACAGTTGAAGAAAGAAAGAAAGCCAAAAGGAAAAGAGAAAGAGAAAGATATACCTAACAGAATGCAGAATTCCAGAGAATAGCAATGAGAGATAAGGTTTTATTAAATGAGCAAGGTAAAGAAATAGAAGAAAATAATAGGATGGGAAAGACAAGAGATCTCTTCAAAAAAATCAGAGATATAAAGGGAACATTTCATACAAAAATGGGTATGATAAAAGACAAAAAAGGTAGAGATTTGTCAGAAATAAAAGATATTAAGAAGAGGTAGCAAGAATATACAGAAGAACTATAAAAGAAATAATTTAACATCACTGATAACCGCAATGCATGTGTGGTTACTGATCTAGAGCCAGACATCTTAGAGAATGAAGTCAAGTGAGTCTCAGTGGGCATTGCTAACAATAAGTTTAGTGGAGGTGATGGAATTCCAGCTGAAATGTTTAAAACCCCAGAAGAGGTGCTGTTAAAGTGTTGTACTCAACCTGCCAACAAATTTGGAAAACACAACAGTGGCCCCTGGATTGGAAAAGATTAGTTTATGCCTCAATCCCAAAGAAGGGCAATGCCAAAGAAAGTTCGAATTACTGAACAACTACACTCACGCCAACAGGCTTATGCTTAAGATTCCACAAGCTAGGCTTCAGTAATACATGAAACAAGAATTACCAGAAGAGTAGGTTGGCTTTTTGAAGAAGCAAAGGGAGTAGAGAACAAATTGTCAATTTTTGCTGGATTATAGAGAAAGCAAGGGAGCTCTAAAAAAAAACATCTACTTCTGCTTCATTGACTAAAGTCTTTCACTGTGTGGATCACAACAAACTGTATCAAGTCCTCAAAGAGATGAGAGTACCAGATGATCTCATGTGTCTCCTGAGGAACTTGTATGAAGGTCAAGAAGCAACAGTTTAGAACTGAGCATGAAATAACTAATTGGTTTAAGATTGGAAAAGGAAGGAGTGTGACAAGGCTGAATATTGTCATCTTATTTTATGCAAGGTGCATCATGAAAAATACCAGGCTGGATGAATCAAAAGTTGGAATTAAGGTTGCTGGGAGAAATATCAACAATCTCAGATATGCAGATAATACCACTCTGATAGCAGAAAGTGAAGAAGAATTAAGAAGCCTCTTGATGAGGATGAAAGAAAACAGTGTAAAAGTTGGTTTCAAGCTTAACATCTAGGGGCAGCTAGGTGGTGCAGTGGATAAAGCACTGGCCCTGGAGTCAGGAGGCCCTGAGTTCAAATCCAGCTACAGACACATAACACTTACTAGCTGTGTAACTCTGGTACTTAACTCTGTGTAACTTAACCCCAATTGTTTGAACAAAAAAACAAAACAAAAAACAGCAACAACAAAACAAAAAAAGCTTAACATCAAAAAACTAGGATCATGGCAACTGGTACCATCACTTCCTAACCATCAGAAGGAGAAGAAATGGAAGCAATTTTATATTCTTAAGCTCAAAGATCACTGTAGATGGTGACTACAACCAGGGAATTAAAAGATGCTTGCTCCTTGGAAGGAAAGCTATGCTAAATCTGGACAGCATACTTTAAAAGGCAGGACACCTCACCTTGCTGACAAAGGTCCACATTGGCAAAGCTATGATTTTTTTCAGTAGTAATGTATGGCTGTGAGAATTGGACCACAAATAGTAATTCAAAGCATATTGGGGAAAAATACTTCTTACAGCAAGGGAAGATCATGCCAGTTTGGATATTTTGCTCACCAGGCTAGAAATGCTTGGATTTAGAGGAATGACTAGATCTCAATAATAGGTTCTTACCCTTTCATTTTTCCTTTCTTGTTCCCACTTCATAATTAGACCTCTGTTTTTGAAGATTGTTTAGAAGTTGACTCTTGGCTTTCTAACTCCAACCTCCCTCTTAAGAAACCTTTTTCCCCTCTCTCCCTGTTCTTCCTACCTGTTTCCCTGATAAGTTCAATTTCTGCACCTTACTCTTTATGTGTTTTTATAAGTGCATACTCAACCTTTCTTTGTGTAGTTCAGCTTAAAGTAATATTTTTATGATGTCTACTCCTTTTAATCCTTCCATCATATTCTTCATTAGTTTCCAAGTTTTGAATTTGTTCTCTGACTCTAATCCATCCTATGTACTACTACCAGAATAACTGTTTTAAGGTAGAGGTCTGATAAATCCAATTCCCCTAAACAAATCAACCTTCAATAGTCTTCAATAGTTCAAACTCAGTTCATTAAAATAGAATTACTCCACAATTTGGTGCCAACCTACCTTCTTATCCTTATTTCCTACTATTTCCCAAGCATCCTGTGCTACAGACAAACTGACTATTTCTACTTGATATCCTGACCCCCCACAATTGTCATCTTCCTAAATGCTACCTATCTTTAAGACTCAGCTTAAAACTTCTTCTGTAAAGTCTCCCCTGATGAATCCTCCTCCTCACTCCAGCCTGCTCCTGGCATTAGAAAAAAATCTTTGAACCTGCATAGCCCTTGGCTCTGTTAAGGAACACTTACATATTACTATAATCATTTGTGTACATTTGTACACCTGTCTTCCAAACTTGATTATAAGCTCCTTAAGGACAGGTACTATGTCTTACTTATTTTCATATTCAGTTTATGTCCTAATCCTAAAGAAGGACAATGCCAAAGAAAGTTTAAATTACTGAACAACTGCACTTATCTCACATGCCAAGAGTTATGCTTAAGATTCCTAAAACATAGAGCACTGTATTGATTTTTTTTTACTCTAATAGCTCACTTTCCCCTGATGTAGCTTCATAATAGCCTCTGGCCATACCGAAGTAGCTTTCTGGTCACTTAATAAAATAAAAAAGCCCGCTTATGCGGAATCAGTGCTCTTCAAATTTTTAGCAATAGCTCAAAACTGCAGAAGTTACCACACTGCCCAGCTGACTAGAGACGAAGGAGACTGAGTCTATCCAAGCTAAGTGCTTGAATATCCTTGCTGAATATCTTTTCTATCCTATTGCTAACTAAAATTCCTCTTGTTAATAATTATGTTGAATGATCTATGAGTGTTTTATTTTATTTCTATATTGAACCTGAACTAAAGGACACAGGCAGGAGTTAGTTATGCCTGCTAAGCACTTCTTTCATCCTGTGTTCTTAGACTTCTTCTGTTAGCCCCCTATTCCCCTCTTTAGAAAGGAGAAGGTGGTAAAAGAGTAGCATGGAAAATAACATTAGTATTCTGTAAGTGAAGTGTTCCTACATCAGAAAAAAAACAAAACTCTCTCCTTTGAATTTCCATAGCACTTAGGTCTCTTGTGGAACATTTATACATTACTATAATCATTTGTGTGCCTGTCTCCCAAACTTGATTATAAGTTTCTTGAGAGTAGGTAATATGTCTTATTTACTTTCATACTGCCCATGGTGCTAAGTACCATGATGCTCAGTTTTTTTTACTAAATAAATGAATCTGTGAAAGAATATTTAACTTCCTATGTTTTTTTTTTTGTTGTTGTTGCTGAAGAAGCCATTTCTCCAAAAGTACAAATGCAAATTGGGAGATGATCCCCTAGAGATAGACAAGACTGGGGAAAGGAAATACTTGTTGAGTATAATGAAGAACAGCACCACACCAAAGTCTTTTATTTACCAAACTTCAAACACTAATAATAAAAAACAGACTAGAAAGGCAAGGAAACCTAGTCCATCTCATGATAAATGAAGAAAAAATAAGCATGTCTTCCTAGTTGAGGTAGTGGAAAGAACACTCCTTTCGAAGTTATCTGAGTTCAATATTAATTATGATTGAACATTTATGCTATATTTCATATATATGAGATAGAATTTAACTACATTTCATGACCTATGGGTTTTCAAACTAAAACTGCCTCAGGTCAGTAAGAACAAAAAAAATAAAAGATAATAAGTAAGACATATTGGTCAAGTAGATGTGCATATAAGGGCATGTGTCAGATCCTTACAGTTCAGCCACAGCAATGTCTATTAGCAATTAATTCACTTTGACCATTCTGTGCCTTCATTTCCCCTTATTTAAAATGGGGAGAATAATCACTAATCAATAGTAAAAAGAACTCATATGAAAGTAGTTTTCTGATTATAAGCATATAATCAGAAACATATAACTAATAATGAGGGTACTTTCCATTTCAGTTTATCAATAAAAGAATCTAACTCACTTGGCAATGACAATATCCTTCTCTTTTAAGGCATCAACCTGTCTCCACTCAGCCCTTCTCAGTTCCATCTCAAGAGTATCATGACTGGCTTGGTGTTCAAGAACCTTGGCCTCCAGTTTCTGTACATGTTCTACATTGGCCTCCTTCACTGCAGTTAGCACAGCATCTTTTTCTCTGGCAAAGCGATCCAGCTCTTCATGTCTGAAAGACAGAAAATCAGAAAGTAAAAAACAGCCTGGCTGGATGTTAATTTAGAGATCTCTGAGATTCAAGCAGTTATCTTTCTAGATCCCACCAACCAGAAAAGGTTTCCCTCCTAAATGAGAATTTCCATAGCACTTTGTACCTCTCTTGTGGCAGTTATACTTAATATTGTAATGGTACAGCTTTGTAATAGCATTGTTTTCAGATCTCTCCTAAAGTACTTTGTGTGTCTTTCAAAGCATGAAGTGCAGTGTCTTGTATATAGGAGGCAGTCATTAAAAGGCTTTTACTGATGTGTCTTATCACCCTAAATTGGTATCTTAGTTGATACCAATTTATTTATTTTCCTCATCCTAACATGTGAGTTGATTTTGATCGCCCTGCATTTATTCTAACAAATTGAGAGGAATATAAGGACCAATTCTGAAAACAAAACTAATGAAAACTTAACATAAGTTAATTCCTTTGTGTCTCAAATGGAAAATGCTAAGCAGAAAGTTTGGTGAAAGAATAGAGACTATCGTTCAGTCATTCAGTCGTATTTGACTCTTCATGACCCCTTGGACCATAGCATGCCAGGCCCTTCTCTCCTCCACTATCCCTCCTCTTTTCCCTACTTCTCCTAAAACCACAATCTGAACACAATCTTGAGCAGAAGCATACCTATCAGGGCCAAGATGGTAGAATAGAGACAGGAACTCATCTGAACTCTCCAAACATTATCTTCTAAACAACTTTAAAATAACTCCTCAAATCGAATTCTGTAGTGACAGAACCAACATAAGGTTGGGGTAAAACAATTTTCCAGCCCAAAACAACTCAAGAGCTTGGCAAGAAAGGTCTGTCACACCAGGGTAGTGGCTGGGGCTGGAGCTAAGAAGAGGCCATGCTGTGGCAAGGCCAGCAGTAGGCCTTAGAGGCAATTGCAGAAGAAGCAGTAGTATCTTTGGAAACTCTCACCCCCACAGATGATAAGGGGGTCAGACAAAGGTTAAGGGGTACCCTCTGCTGGTGCTGGGTTAAGGACCAGTTGCTTTGCCCACACATGGTTCTGGGTCACAGTTCCAGGGCTGAAAAAGGAGATAGCACTTGCAGCCATAGGGGAACAGGGGACCTGATCACAGTTCCAGGGCCAAGAGAAACACTAGAATTTACAACTGCAGTGGAATAAGGTCCCTTCCTGGGTCAAGACCAGAGCACAAGCCAGTTGAGCAGCAATTACAGCAAACACACCTTAGAAGCTACATCTTGGAAGCACTGACAACTTACAGACCCCCTGAAAACAGCAGCACAAAAAAACTGATGCTTGGGACAGTGCCTCCCCACCCCTAGATGAGCTGAGTCCAACTTTAACATAAAGTTCAAAGTGAAGAAATGGGCTGGAAAAACAAGCATACAACAAAAAAGAACCTGACCACAGAAAGTTACCACAGCAACAGGGAAGATCAAGACACAAACTCAGAAGACAACTATGTCAAAATAGCTACAAGCAATACTTCAAATAAAAAATGTGGGTTGGACACAAACCCAACAAGAATTCCTAGAAGAACTTAAAAAGGACTTTAAAAATAAAATAAGAGAAGCAGAAGAAAAACTGGGAAAGTAAATGAGACTAATTCAAAAAATACGAAAAGAGAGTCAATAGACTGAAAAGCAGCACAAAAAAAAATATACTAAAGAAAACATATCTTAAAAACAAAATTGGCCAAATGGTAAAAGAGGCACAAAAATTCACTGAAGAAGAAAAGTACTTAAAAAATAGAACTGGTCAAACTGAAAAAGAAATACAAAAGCTCATTAAAGAAAATAATTCCTTAAAAATTAGAACTGGGCAAGTAGAAGCTAATAACTCCATGAGACATAGCATACCTTCCTTGTAGTTATTAAGAGAATTATTAAATTAGTATACCTAATAAGGCTTTTTCCTCTGCTAGAAACAATAGAATTGAAAATGTAAAAGAAAGAACTCTGAAAAGAAAGAAGCATCTGTCTGAAGAATTCCTTGTCATAAAGAAATATTTCTGGATTTTTATCATTGCAGGGGGGGTCTCCAAAACCATACAAATTAAGGCCACTCTCTATTCTAGAAAATATTTTGAAAGATCTTCTGGCAAAGACTGCAACATAAAAAGTTCCAGCCAACCTCAGTTCTACTGAGAACCACCTCAGGAACAATGGAAAACAGTGAGGTAATCCCTGTGGAAAAAACAAAACACACTGCAACAAAATACTATAAACTCTGGATTTGGATCAGTTCCTTGGGGAAGGGGAGGGGTGGCAATCCTCTTTTCCAACTATCCCATCTGGAACTATAGAAGGATGCAGAGGGCAAAGTATCAGATCTCTGCCTCAGCAACCACATCCAGACCATCTTTATCTCCAGCTCTATCAATCCATTCAGGACTAAAGAAAGGATAAGAGCATGGAACCGGCACAACCACTCATTTGGGTTTTGCTCTGAAGAGGTCTCCAGAGGAGAGGCAGCTCAGCTTCCAATTCCAGGACTACAAAAGGAAGAAAGGCCTGAAGCCATACAGGATCCCAGCCAAGGATTGCAAGGTGAAGGGCCAAGGCCCATCCACTCCCCCCAAAACTGGAATATGCAACACAGTACAATGCTCTACTCTGGGACTGTAGCAGCGAAGCAGAACCAGGGCCCTTGTTCTATCCAAGATTGTAGAAATAGAAGACTCTGTCCCTGAAACAGAGTTTCAGTCCAGAATTTTGGCAAGAAAGTTAAAAAATAGAAATTTCCATGATCTCAGCCAGCTTGATAATATTCCACCAGGATATAAAGACTGGGAGCCCACACTCAGTCAACCTATCAAGAATCACTGTCCACCCACCTCAGTGTCATAGACCATGATAGCTATAAGAGACAGGGCCAAGAAACTATTTTTAGGCGGGTCGGCTGCAGTCCTACCTATGGCAAAGAACTCAGATATCAGTGTAGCTTCTTACAGCCCTCCATTCTCACCTTGTCCTGTAATGAGGAACAATAACTCCCAGATTGCAGAATCAAGAGAATTTTGAAAGAACTAGCAAGGAAAGGGATTTCACAGTCATCCCTAAAAGAGAGGTTAATGACATGAACACACAAAAGAAAACACCTAATACAATAAAGAAATACTATAGATTAAGAGAATCTCAAGTTAAATTCAGAAGACAATAATTCCACAAGAATTATAAGTAAAACTCACCTCCCTCACCTTTATTGCTCACCTCAAAAAAGAGATTAACTAATAAGACTTCAAGGGTCAGTAGAAGAAATAAAACAAGCAATAAAGAATGAAATGAGAGTTGGCATGGCATAGCAGATAAAGTCCTGGACTTTGAGTCAGGAAGATCTGGATTCAAATCCAGGAACTGTGTGACCCTAGGCAAGTCACTTCTCTCTGGGCCTCCCTTTCTTCATCTTCAAAATGAGGAAGTTGAACTTAATGATTTCTAAGGACTCTTCCAGCACTAAATCTATGATCTTATGAAATTAGAGTAGTTGAGGATAAACTTGGAAGCAAAATAAACAGCTAAGAACAGAAGGATAAACTTATCAAATTAGTAGATATCTTCAAATAGAATGGAGCAAATACAACTTAATGATTCAATGAAATACCAAAAAATAATAGAACAAAGTCAAAAGACTGAAAAATCAGAAGACCATGTGAGACATCTACAATCAAAATCAACTCACATGTTAGGATGAGGAAAATTAATATAAGAACTACTGGATACCCCAAAAACCATTACAAAAAATAATGTCTCAATAAATAATAAGAGAAAACTACCTAGGACTACTAGAACTAGAGTGTTAAGTGAAAATAGGTCACCACCTGACAAAAATTCCAAATTTAACAAACCCAAAAGTATTAATACCAAACTCTAGAGCTTCCAGTTCAAACAAAAATTCCACAACCAGTCAAGAAAAAATATAAAATATCAAAGTATTACAGTCAGAATCACAAAAGATTATGCAGCAATTATTAGTGTGGAATGTGATATACAAAAAAGGAAAAGGTATCACCAAGAATAAATCATCCTGCAAAGCTGAGCATAACTTTGATCAAATACTCAAATGCATCTGTGATCTTGTCGATCCATACATGCCTAACTTTGTATGACTCTTATGATGTCCTCCTAAGTTCACCACAGAGTATCCACCCAATGTGCCAGAAGGCCCTCCTCGATTTTTTCTGACATTGAAAAAGTTCACTGTGGCTGTTCACTGATCTCTCATCTTTATTTACCATTTGACCAGTCCATTTTCTTTTCTTATCATCTATCTCCTCGACAATATCTTTTACTGCAGTTTTTCTTTGAAGCTTCTCACTGGTTCTATGTCGTAGCCTATTTACATCCACAAGTGTCTTTCCATTGTTTTCTATGTAACATTGATTTTTAATTTTTCAGAGACTGTTATACTTCCATGTCTTGCTATCCTATCATAACACCAGAAAAATACTGGTACTGTCTGTTTACATGGGAAGCTTTGGGTCATTAAAGGAGTTCTTCAATTTTCCTAAGGCAATCTAGCCTTTTCTCCTCCTCTGGTTCAACTCTGGACTCAACTTTTTATCTGTTTGTACTTTCTGTTCCAGATATACATACTGGTGGACAAGTTCTATAGATGCTCCATCCAAATGTAATTCATAATCTGGGTAACAGACATTCTTCATTCACTTTGCCAAACTCTTGAGTGGTTACTGATCTCTTCTAGGAAACTGCTGTGTTCCAGCTGAGTATCATTAAACCCTTTCAAGTTGTTCAAATGTGTTCACTTTCTAGGTTTCTAATATTTCCTTTCATTTGCATGTCAAAGCCTAGTTAATTTTTCTCAACAGCATTGCTTAAAAATCAACAAATCTATCTAAAATCCATTTTTTCCCCTAGAAGGAAAAGATTATACGATAGAGACGTATTTTTTGAGGAACCACACTCTTCTGTCAATTGAATAATAATGAACCAAAAAGAAAAAAAGACTAATGTCTCCACCAAAAAAATGAAATATTATTTCTAACTGATAAAATGTTGGTGTATATGTTTCATTTTCATTGTAAGTTGATTAAATATGCAATTTAAAAGGAACCTGACAGCTACATTTTGTGGTCTTAAAAAGAATACAATTTTTACTGCACATTGTACTCCAAATTTAAAATCACTAGAATTAACATTTAAAAATTAATATTATCTGGAATATAAGATCTATGAACCAAGATAAGCTGGATGTGGTCAAACAAGAGAAAGAAAGATTAAACATCAACATCTTGAGTATCAGTGAAATCAAATGGATGGGAATGGGTAAATTTAATTCAGGTGATCATTACATATACTAGGGGCAAGAATCCCTTAGAAGAAATGGAGTAGCCTTCATATGATTATAAAAGGGTGAGAAAAGTAGTACTGGGATATAATCTCAAAAATAACAAAATGATATCTGTTCAAATCCAAGGCAAACCATTCAGCATCACAGTAACACAAGTTTATGATCTAACCACTGATGCCAAAGAAGCCAAAGTTACTCAGTTTTAAGAAGACCTACAACATCTAGAAATAACACCAAAAAAAGATGGCACATTCATCCCAGGGTATTGGAATACTAAAATAGGAAATCAAAAGATAACTGGAAGAACAGGAAAGTTTGTATTTGGAATAGAAAATGAAGCAGGAAAGAGACTAAGAGAGTTTTGTGAAGATAACTCACAAACATCCTTTTTCAACAACCCAAAAGGTAACTCTACAACATGAAATCAGATGGATTACTTTGCAACCAAAAGCAGAGCTCTATAAAGTCAGTTAAAACAAGACCTGGAGCTGCCTTAGGCTTAGATCATGAGCTTCTAAACACTAAATTCAGACTTAAACTGAAGTAAGGAAAATCATCAGACCACATAGATATGACCTAAATAACATCCTTTATGAATATGAAGCGGAGGTGATAAACAGATTTAAGCAATTAGATCTGGCAGACACAGTGTCTGAAGAACCATGGACAGAGATTCACAATATTGTACAGGAGGCAGCAACAAAATAAATTCCAAAGAAAAAGAAGAGTAAGAAAGCAAAATGGGTTTCTGATGAGGATTTACAAACAGCTGAAGAAAGAAGGAAAGCAAAAGGGAAAAGAGAAAGATATACCTAACTGAATGCAGAATTCCAGAAAATAGCAAGAAGACATAAAAAGGTTTTCTTAAATGAACAATGCAAAGAAATAGAAGAAAACAACAGTATGGCAAAGACAGCAGATCTCTTTGAGAAAATTAGAGATATAAGGGAACCTTTCATGTAAAAATGGGCATGATGAAAGACAAAAATGGTAGAGACTTAACGGAAATAGAAAGGATTAAGAAGAGATAGCAAGAATATACAGAAGGGGGCAGTTAGGTGGCGCAGTGGATAGAGCACCAGCTCTGGAGTCAGGAGGACCTGAGTTCAAATCCAACCTCAGACACTTCACACTTACTAGCTGTTTGACCCTGTGCAAGTCACTTAACCCCATTGCCTAGCCAAAAAAAAAAAAAAAGAATATACAGAAGAACTATACAAAAAAGATCTTAAAAACAAACATGAGCTAGGACAGATTCTGGGAGATAATGGAGGATAGAAGGGCCTGGTATGGTATGGTCCACGTGGTCACAAAGAGTCACATGTGAATGAATGAACAATGATAACCTACCCCTTGCTCTATTATGATAATTCCAACTCTGACCTTTTGCTCATAATGTTCCCCCTGCCTAGAATGCCCTCCTCTCCACCAATCCAAATCCCTCTACAACACTTAACTTTTTCCTTCTGTGAAATACTATCACTCTTAAAGTTTAGCATTATACAAATTACACTTAAAATTTTACTTGTTCGTGAATTGTTTCAAATCTACTAGTCCTATCTCTCAAGCTAGATCATAAATTCCTAGAGGAGAAATACCATATCTTGTATGCCTTCTGTATCCCTCTCAGCAACTACGACAGAGCTGAACCCATAGTAGACAAATAACTGGTTGTCTGAAAGATATTCACTACAGTCTTACAGTCTTCTCCTCTACCAAAGTCTGTAGTGTAGTGGAAAGAATACTAAATTTGGAATCAAAGGATGTAGGCTCAAATCCCCATTTTTTACTATGAGGACTTGATCACTTGGTCACTGTATTTCTCTGAGCTTCAATTTCCTTATCTGTAAAATGAGAAGGTTGTACTAGATCAATAGTATCAAACTCAAATGGACCAGACTCCTCTGACCACGTATTGACTTGGAAAATCACAAATTAACATTATCTATGTTGTACCATAAAGGTAGCTAGTTGGTGAAGTGGATAGAGGGCTGGCCCTGGAGTCAGGAAGAGCTGAGTTCAAACCTGGTCTCAGACACTTACTACCTGTGTGACCCTAGAAAAGGCATTTAATCCTATTTACTTCAGCTTCCTCATTTGTAAAATGAGCTGGAGAAGGAAATGGCAAACTATTCCAGTATCTTTGCTAAGAAAATCCTCAAAAGGTGTCACAAAGAGTTAAAAACAAGTGAAAATGACCAAACAAATATTGTCTTGTATTTTAATTTTTTTGTTTAGTATTTCCCAATTACATTTTAATCTGCTTGCAAATTGCTTGCCTGCTGTCCTTAAGTTTGCATGATCTTTCAGGTCCCTTCTGGCTTTAAATTTTATTATCCTACGAAAGTATGACAGTTCTTACATGAAATCTTTCCTGATCTCTCAGCTGCTATATGCCCACCCTCCTCACCAACTGGACTCCCCACTCTCCTTTTTGTCTTTTATCCTCAGTACCTAGTATAGTGCCTAGGACATAAGTAGGTACTTAAGAGAAATGCATGTTGATGAAAAATTTCACTTTATATTAGATATGAGATCCATACGTGTGCATACGTGACCTAGCTTGAGAGATAGGACTAACAGATTTGAAACAATTCACGAACAAGTAAAATTTTAAGTGTTAATTTGTATAAACTAGAATCACAGAATCCTAGGGTTGGAAGAGATCTCAGAGGTCATCTAATCTAAGCCCTATTTATTGCACAAATCCTTCCTACAACATCCTTGACAAAGGTTCATATAGTCTTGGTTTAAATACCTCCAGTGACAAAGAATTCAATGTCTCCCCAACTAGCTTACTCCTTTGTGGGGCAGATTTAATTGTTTAAAAATTCTTTATGTTAAGATAAAAATTTACTTCCCTGTAACTTTTACTCACTAGTCCTAGTTCTACCCTTTGGAACCATACAGAGGAAGTTTAATTTCTTAGATATTTGAAAACAGCAAATCTTCTCTACTCCCTGATTTCCTTACTCTTCTCTCTTTTCCACAATCCCATTCTATATCTTCCCTCTTCAGTGGTCCCCACTTCCCCCCATACTAGGTACTCAGTTTTTTTTTAGGCTCTCACCTTCCTTTTCTCTTTCAAGTCTTGACTTTGCAATCTTCCTAAGATATAAATAAGTGATAATATTTAATGTGTTGTCATTCCAGTGAATAAGTTCTAATTTTAAGCATTAACCAAAAGAAGGGAGCATTTGTCAGGGATATGGGGAAAGGGAACTGAAATCACACTAAATAATCTTTTGCCTGTTCCACTCAGTGATAAAGTTAGCCCTTTCTACTTCCTCCCTCTTGCCAGTATCCCATTTGCCATTTTCCTTCTTGCCACTACAGTGTTTCTAAGGGGCCAAAAACACTTACTTCCTCTTAAATATTTCTTCTTCTTTTTTCCTGATTAGCTGTACAGACTGGAGTTTATCCTCTAAGTCTTTTATCCTAAAAGATCAAAATTGGAGAAGAAAGCAGACATGAAAAAACCAAGACAAAGACTACTGAAATGAAACCCAAGAACACAGTATACTTTCAAGTCCACAGTCCCTATTACTGTATTGCTCTATAATTCCATTAGGCAACCTAGACCTGTGCAGGGTCCATGCTGAAATTAAAGGATGTTGTGGAAAGTAAGGGATGAGGAAAATAATGGTGGTGACTGAGAAAGTGATCAATGTTTAACTAAATCCTAATAGAACTACAGATAGTTTATCTCAGTCGCAGTCTGGAAAGACTAGGGATGACTGTGAGTAACCACTGCCACTGGAGTAGGAAGGTCATGGGTTACTGGTGAGGACTGGTGGAAATTATTAAAATAAACTGACCTACTAAAATAAAGAAATCAAGATCATAAAAACACATAAAAGTTTATTCAAATACTAAGTAAGGACCAATTTATAATACCGGGCATTTTTCACAGCTGTCAGATCCTTAATTTCCAAGTCCTTGCGCTTCACCTCTTTTTCCAGCTCCAAATTAGTTGTTTCTGCTACCAGGAGGGATTCTGCTGCTTTAATACCAGCCACTTTAAGAGCCTCAAGTTCTTTGGCCAACAACTTTACCTTTTGGAGAAGAACAAAATTCAGAACTAGAAAGTAAGTGGGACAAAACGACGGAGTGGAAAAGGAAAAAGGGCTCTATCAAGAGTGACTAAAAACAGAAAAAAACAACTCTATTCTCTTAAGGCCAAGATAAATAATGATAATCACCTCATTACACAACCAATAAATTTAAAAGTTCTTATTACTAAATCTTAAATAAAACTCTTATAATACAAATTCTTCTGAAACTGAGGGTTTGTAGTCGCATTACAGTGCCTAAGTACAGTGTACTAACTTCTAAAATGATATGCCTTACTTAGCATGTAATTTTAATACTATTCATTTAATATTAAATCACATAGAAATCTCAGTCTTTTCTTTTTCTATCTGCTTTGTTTCCTCTATCCAATTCTATCCAACTAACTTAGTTGGGTAGAGCATACCTAGCTTAGAAAGACTAGCTTGGTTCCTTCTAGGAATGCCCCAGTCTTGACTACAACATTAGCCATAATTCTCAATTCATGGCCTGTAATACCACTGTACCCTTCTGTAGGACAAGATAGTATGCATTCTCTCACAAGCAAAACTTGACATTACCTGGCAGCTCAGACAAGAAAGGCAAAGCCATTCTCAACTAAATCCTTAGAGAAATCACTTTTTTAATCACTTTTTTTTTTTGCTGCTTTCAAGATCTCTAATTCAATACTATTACACCCAAAAGGAATGTCTTTTATTCCTTAAGCATCTTCCCTGACTCACATATGCCTACTTATTATCTTTACAAACTTACCTTTTCTTGACTCAGGGAAAAAAAGCATAGGCATGGCAGTCTGGTACAGTGCTTTATGCATAGAAAAAGTAGTGAAAAAATGTTTTTGACTAACTGGACAACTGGTAAATTATATTTGCTAAATGTCTTTGAAAAAGGTCCAAACTTCATCACTTAGTTGTAGAAATTTAGCAGGGGAGTGGGATAAGGATTGCAGGGCTGTCAGAATGGATAATTCAAACCTTAGAAGGTATAACTTTCATCACAGAGAAGGTAAAACTTGTTAATGTAAATTGTTGTTATACTAGCATTACCTTGAGCTCATGGGTCAAGACTACGTTACTCATATCATCAGCTTGAAGT